>NC_056454.1:34275551-34470551 GCF_018296145.1 Oncorhynchus tshawytscha
ATCTGGTGTAACAATCTATAGCAAAAATATATGGTGGTCATGATGAAATTGTCATTCACGAAGAAACATACAGTAAGACTATACAGTATAATCAGTTTACTTATAAAGCTATGGGGGGAGTGTTGTCATGATCAAACTGCCATTCAGCTCCTCATGAGTAAACTGTTTGAAATCCAGCATAATCCCTCGAGAGGGATAGAGTTCTAATCCCTTGAGAGGGATACAGTTCATGAGATGTACAGTGGGGAGAACAAGTATTTGATACACTGCTGATTTTGCAGGTTTTCAAATCAAATCATCAAATCAAATGTATTTATATAGCCCTTTGTACATCAGCTGATATCTCAAAGTGCTGTACAGAAACCCAGCCTAAAACCCCAAACAGCAAGCAATGCAGGTGTAGAAGCACGGTGGCTAGGAAAAACTCCCTAGAAAGGCCAAAACCTAGGAAGAAACCTAGAGAGGAACCAGGCTATGTTGGGTGGCCAGTCCTCTTCTGGCTGTGCCGGGTGGAGATTATAACAGAACATGGCCAAGATGTTCAAATGTTCATAAATGACCAGCATGGTCGAATAATAATAAGGCAGAACAGTTGAAACTGGAGCAGCAGCACGGCCAGGTGGACTGGGGACAGCAAGGAGTCATCATGTCAGGTAGTCCTGGGGCATGGTCCTAGGGCTCAGGTCCTCCGAGAGAGAGAAAGAAAGTGAGAAGGAGAGAATTAGAGAACGCACACTTAGATTTACACAGGACACCGAATAGGACAGGAGAAGTACTCCAGATATAACAAACTGACCCTAGCCCCCCGACACATAAACTACTGCAGCATAAATACTGGAGGCTGAGACAGGAGGGGTCAGGAGACACTGTGGCCCCATCCGAGGACACCCCTGGACAGGGCCAAACAGGAAGGATATAACCCCACCCACTTTGCCAAAGCTCAGCCCCCACACCACTAGAGGGATATCTTCAACCACCAACTTACCATCCTGAGACAAGGCTGAGTATAGCCCACAAAGATCTCCACCATGGCACAACCCAAGGGGGGGCGCCAACCCAGACAGGATGACCACATCAGTGAATCAACCCACTCAGGTGACGCACCCCTTCCAGGGACAGCATGAGAGAGCCCCAGTAAGCCAGTGAGGTCTTTGATTTTTTATCATAGGTACACTTCAACTGTGAGAGACGGAATCTAAAACAAAAAAACACACTGCAGCAGGGATTTTGGCCCACTCCTCCATACAGACCTTCTCCAGATCCTTCAGGTTTCAGGGCTGCCGCTGGGCAATACGGACTTTTAGCTCCCTCCAAAGATTTTCTATTGGGTTCAGGTCTGAAGACTGGCTAGGCAACTCCAGGACCTTGAGATGCTTCTTACGGAGCCAGTCCTTAGTTGCCCTGGCTGTGTGTTTTGGGTCGTTGTCATGCTGGAAGACCCATCCACGACCCATCTTCAATGCTCTTACTGAGGGAAGGAGGTTGTTGGCCAAGATCTCGCGATACATGGCCCCATCCATCGTCCCTTCAATACGGTGCAGTCGTCTTGTCCCCTTTGCAGAAAAGCATCCCCAAAGAATGATGTTTCCACCTCCATGCTTCACGGTTGGGATGGTGTTCTTGGGGTTGTACTCATCCTTCTTCTTCCTCCAAACACGGTGAGTGGAGCTTAGACCAAAAAGCTCTATTTTTGTCTCATCAGACCACAAGACCTTCTCCCATTCCTCCTCTGGAGCATCCAGATGGTCATTGGAAAACTTTCGACGGGTCTGGACATGCGCTGGCTTGAGCAGGGGGACCTTGCGTGCACTGCAGGATTTTAATCCATGACGGCGTAGTGTGTTACTAATGGTTTTCTTTGAGACTGTGGTCCCAGCTCTCTTCAGGTCATTGACCAGGTCCTGCCGTGTAGTTCTGGGCTGATCCCTCACCTTCCTCATGATCATTGATGCCCCATGAGGTGAGATCTTGCAAGGAGCTCCAGACTGAGGGTGATTGACCGTCATCTTGAACTTCTTCCATTTTCTAATAATTGCGCCAACAATTGTTGCCTTCTCACCAAGGTGCTTGCCTATTGTCCTGTAGCCCATCCCAGCCTTGTGCAGGTCTACCATTTTATCCCTGATGTCCTTACACAGCTCTCTGGTCTTGGCCATTGTGGAGAGGTTGGAGTCTGTTTGATTGAGTGTGTGGACAGGTGTCTTTTCTACAGGTAACAAGTTCAAACAGGTGCAGTTAATACAGGTAATGAGTGGAGAACAGGAGGGCTTCTTAAAGAAAAACTAAGAGGTCTGTGAGAGCTGGAATTCGTCCTGGTTGGTAGGTGATCAAATTCTTATGTCATGCAATAAAGTGCAAATTCATTTTTTTTAAATCATACGATTTTCTGGATTTTAGTACTTTAGATTCCGTCACTCACAGTTTAAGTGTACCTATGATAAAAATGACAGACCTCTACATGCTTTATAAGGAGGAAAACCTGCAAAATCGGCAGTGTATCGAATACTTGTTCTCCCCACTGTAGTTCTGATACAGTACATTGACAAGCAGGCAAAGGAATTACGTTTCTGTATCTAAATTCCACTCCAGGAAGATGCCCAGGCACCACACAGTATTGTCTGTAAGACAAAAAAGAATAGTTATACTCTATAGTACAGTTTGAACGACAGTTGAATTGTGCCAGCATAACAACGTTAGGCTAGACTAGTTGAACATGCATACATGTGCACAGGCACAGAGATTACATTTACAACAATATCTAGCCTAATATATGGCAAAACCCACAACCTTTGCGTAGTAACCAAAACGTAAAAATTTACCTAAGTAGTTAGGCAGACTGTATCTACCTACAGCTATGTCTATCAGAAAACCAGCTTCTGTTTTACAGATTTCCAACAGTAAGTTGTTGTATTGTTGGTTCTCCTCAATGTTTATTACTAAACTTAGCTAGCTAGGTTGCTGGATATAGAATACTTGTTATTTACATCTGTTTGGCATCCTAACTTGCATCCTGCCTATAATATTGTGAAATGCATTATTGAAATACATCCATGGTCATAATCCTATTATGTTACTCAGCTAGCTAGTAAAATTATTTACACCTGCTGATGTTGTAGATTGCATTTTAAAGGCCATATCTATGACTAAAAAGAGAAGAGGTTTTACTAGTGAGATACAAAAGTTCTCTGATTGCAAAACCTCTTCTATTTTTGTCATATATATGACTACCAGTAGTTGTTAAGCTAATTTAGCAAGCTACATAGCTAAGTTAGCGAACAGAAAAATAATTTGATTTCCCCCCACTGTAACACAATAGTATTTTAGCCAACAATACACAGTATGGGTTTCAGTAGATTAACTAAAGTTAGCTAGCTAGCTAGGTGGCTTGCAAGAACAATAACTTACTTAGCTAAGCACCATATACCCTCTTGGTGCTGGAATCGGCTGTAGCTGAGCTTTGTTTAGAATACTCTTCGCTATATTCTGGCTAAAACATGTATGGTTGAATGTCATCATGTAGGTAAAAGATGCTCCATGTCAAATTTGTGTTGATTTGTGCCATTGCGTCTGGTCAGTTCTATCAGTTTTGCCCAAAGAATTGTGTTGTTAGTGCCAGCTTCCTTTTGAAAAAAGCCCGCCTTGGGGGAGGGACGGGGGCCAGAGCACAAACCACAAAAATGGATAGAGTGATCAGTATAATATAGAGCCTTCACCAAATGCCATAAAACAGGACTACATTTATTTTTAGATATCGCCCCCATCAATACACCATTGAGTACGAGAAGCCCAGACCTGCCTTCCTCCTGGGCAATTATGTGTGAAACACATCTCACTGTCCTAGAAATGCCTCGGACATTATGAAGACAAGCCCAGATTCCCCCAGGGTGAAGTTCCCCTTTAAATTCTGATCACGCTGTGAAGCTGAACTACCGCAATGCGGATTCAATAAAGTGACCCAACTGAGTGGGTCAAAATAACCCAACTTGTGTTCTGTCCAATATTTACTTGAATTGGGTTGTTTTTAACCCAGTTTCCTTTAGAGTGCGATGCAGGGAGGTACGCGGTTGGATATAGAGGGTCTCAAATGGCACCATATTCTTTATGAGGTACCTACTTTTCAAAAGTATTGGGGGCGGAACCTAGAAAGACAAATGAAAGGAAATGTATCTCCATTTGATGACAGGGCTGTGGTCAAAAGTATTGCACTATATAGGGAAACGGTAGGGCGGAACCTAGCAAGACAATGAAAGTAAATGTATCTCTATTTGATGGCAAGTCTGATAAGGGTTAAATAAACCATGATTGCTATCCGAGAGATATGGAGAGATTTATGTGGTGTCAAATTGAGCCTTCAACCCACCTTTCATGAGAACGGTGTGTCGATCACCACAGCTAAAACCATTTAAGTTCATCTACATTCCACTGTAGACATCATCCTTCATATCAGGTCAAATCCATGCACTTTGTCATAGGGGCGAGCGTGTGAGAGGAGAAGTCATACATTGACGGATCGTTTCGATCTCACTCTATTAACATCTTAAGGTAACTGATTTGACTGCGCAGGGCAGGAGCCTCACAAAATGCAGATCTGGCTGGCTGGCATACAGTAATGAATTTCCAATGATAATGCCATAAAATGGCATCTTTGGGAGAAGGGCTGCATCTATCATACACATGCTGGCGTTAGATATAGTGACACTTCATTATTGGCTCCTCCTGTGTGATCTTACAGGAGTATGTGTGAGTTGGTATCATGTGTCTTTCCTTCCTTCCTTATTATTGAACTTTAATGAGATAGTCTGGCTACTGTCTGGTGTACACCCACAGCCAGTCCCAATATGCTCCCTACCCCACCCTCTTGACCCTCACCCGTTAACCTTTGCAGATCAGAAGGGTGTGGATAGGTATAAGCAGTCCAGTAGTGCAGATTCCACCATATTGCTTACACCTTTCAAATCTGCAAAAATTGAAGAGTTTGGGCCAAAGCAGAGCGTTTGAGCGTGGGTGTCTACCAGACTGTAGCTAGACAGAATAGAGAGGCACTCATAAAGAGATGTGCTCATATGCAAAGCAAACAGCTGACATTTGAATGTCGCACGGACAATGTCCTGTCGAGTTTCAGCAGATTGTGGAGATTGCGGTATACACACACGCACCAAAACACACACAAAAACGTTATTACAGAAAAACAAAGTTCAGAACACACATCTGTAATATTGTATTGATCTTTATTCATATTAAATTAAAAATATATTTTTGACAGGTTCATGTAACAAAACTGCGGGAAAATGCTATAGCCTTGGGAATGGTAAAACAAGTTGGAAGCAGCGCTGAAGTATATTCGAATAATAACAGCCTGTAAAGCAAAGGGATGGAAAGAAAGAATAGAGCTCTCCTCCTGGGAACCTCAGCCAAGCGTCAGTAGCTCTGCTGCTACAGCTCTGTCTGAAGCCTGGACCAGGACATTCTGATACTACAGTCAAACAAGTCCCAATCCACCAATCAATGAAGTCATGATGAATCAAATGACCATAGACCAACTGAATGATATGTCAATTTAAATATACAGTATAAACCAGCTATTTGGTTTATCTGATGCCTCCATCAGAAAGTAGGGGTCAGGGACCTTGACTGGAGCCCAGCAGGTACACCAGTCAATTTACCATTATTTGAGGCTTGTTGTGGCTGCTCAAGAAGATCAAAGGCTGGTTGGGTTTGTTAAACTGAGTTTGTGGGTACAGTATGTATGCATTATCCAAGGCTTATAGTTGTTCCTCAGACCATAGGCTTATTTAACGAGGCAAGTCAGTTAAGAACGAATTCTTATTTACAGTGACAGCCTACCCCAGCCAAACCCTAACCCTAATGACGCTGGGCCAATTGTGCGCCGCCCTATGGGTCTCCCAATCACGGCCGGTTGTGATACAGCCTGGAATCAAACCAGCCTGGAATCAAATCTGTAGTGATGCCTCTGGCACTGAGATGCAGTGCCTTAGACCACTGCCCCACTCGGGAGCCCAGGTAGGAAATAAATACATATTGATTATGAATACCAGTTAAATTGATACGAAAGAATGTTGAAAGAGAAATAGAGAGAGAGAGGAATATACAGTAAATAAAGGATAGAGGAGTACTCATCAGTATTACAACAGAGGCTCAGTCTCTCTGATGGGTGGGTTCTGTACAAATTCAAATGGCTAGAGGGTAGGAGAGGATGGAGAGGGGAGGGGAAGAAGAGGAGAGGATGGAGTAAGGAGGGGTGGGGGGAGAGGATGGAGGGATGGGAGAGGGAGGATGGAGGGGGGAGAGGATGGAGAGGATGGAGAGGAGAAGGAGAGAAGAGAATGAGAGGAGAGGGGGAGAGGAGAGGATGGAGAGGGGAGGATGGAGAGGAAGGAGAGAGGAGGATGGATAGGGGAGGGGGAGAGGAGAGGATGGCAAGGGGGGTGGGGGGTGGAGAGGTAACTGAAAGATAAAAGGTACACCCAAAACAAGGAAAAAGCACCTCTATACAGTGAGCAAGAGGTTTTTAAAACACAAAGTCCACCAAGTTGTGCTAAATACAGATACGAGGAAAACAGCGGGGCACTAGAAAGCCGGCAAGCTTTTTCAAATCAGAATTCACAGGTCAAATACATATATATATATATATACAGACATAAAAACCAAGAAGAAAACTGATAATACACAATAATATTAAACAAAAAGCAGTAATACGCCAAGGATAAAAGAGGAATCGAAAACATGGCAGCCCAAAAAGCATGGCTTTCCTACTATTTACAAATGCACCTGGCCAATTCTTCCACTATCTATAAAAATACTATTCACATTTTCTCGGTTGAAGAACAGTAGTAAAATGATCAGGAACAACCATTCTGTATTATGCCTGTGTGACATTTAAAAACAAATGCTCTCCCGTTTATTAGTTAAGTGTTACCATCAAACCACCATGTATTGTAAACTGTGCTTACTCTACAACTGCAGTCTTTTCCTGTTGTTTCAAAGGAATTAATAAACTATAGTACCACTGTAAAATGAGCTGAGTGTGATAAATATACCGTTTTTGTGTGTTATAATATATGATGAATTGTATGAATATTTTTTGTTATTTAACAGGTATCTTCACTGAAACAATAAGCATTGTGACAAGTTGCAAGATGCACTGAGTGCAGCTTCTCATACAGTATTTACTTGTATATGTAGGGTTTTAAATCACATCTATGTGCAATGGGATACGTCAGACAATGAAGAAACAGGAAAGGCTTATTGGATCAGACTGTACATTTCAATACCATAACAATTGCAAGAATTGACCTTAGAAATTAATATTTCGTATTGTAAGAAATACAGGAATCTTTCCATTATGTACTTGAAGTATTTTCTCCAAGTTGTGGATCCAGGAGTGGACCCAGTTCAGAGTAACATTGAAATACAACAGTGTGAAAGAGGCCTTCACCACAATGTCTGTGCCCCAACTCACAGCAACGCAGTCAAAGAAACAACAATCTATTGCCATTATGAATCCCCCCCATTGAGAGTAAGAAACATCATCATCATCATTAACACAATTTACAATACTTTTTCAGATGTCAGGGTTACATCTGTTTTGATTATTATTCCCCAAAACCATAAATACAATAGTAGCTAAATGAAATAAATGTGACACTTTTAACATTGTTGATTCAAATGTGTGTGCACAATCAGTGTTGAAATGAAAGAGAGGAAATATTTGTGCTCCTTTTGTACCTAAACGATTTTCCTAAAGCAACCATCAAATACATCATTCATTAAAGATTATGACTCTGACTCTCACTTCTAAAACTCCTCACCGGTCGCTTCTTCAAAATAATTTTGGCCTTGTTTAAGTTGCTCCTCATTTAGCTGCTTTATGGTAGTCAGTTTTTAAATACACACCATTCCACTTCAACAGTGTTTGCTACATACTGTACATTATATATACAAAAGTATGTGGACTCCCCTTTGAATTAGTGGATTTGGCTATTTCAGCCACACCAGTTGCAGTCAGGTGTATAAAATCGATCACACAGCCATGCAATCGCCATAGACAAACATTGGCAGTAAAATGGCCTTACTGAAGAGCTCAGTGACTTTTAACGTGGCACCGTCATAGGATGCCACTTTTCCAACAAGTCAGTTTGTAAAATTTCTGCCCTGCTAGAGCTGTTTAAATCAACTGTAAGTGCTGTTATTGTGAAGTTGAAACTAGGAGAAATATCAGCTCAGCCGCGAAGTGGTAGTCCACACAACCTCACAGAACAGGACCTCCGAGTGTTGAAGCGCGTACCACTTAAAAATTGTCTTTTGTAAGTTGCAACACTCACTACCGAGTTCCAAACTGCTTCTTGAAGCAACGTCAGCACATGAACGGTTTGTCGGGAGCCTAAGATCACCATCCACAATGCCAAGCGTCAGCTAGAGTGGTGTAAAGCACACCGCCATTGGACTCTGAAGCAGTGGAAACGCGTTCTCCGAAACGTGTTCTCCGGAGGCCCTTTCCTGTTTCAGCATGACAATGCCCCTGTGAACAAAGCGAGGTCCATACAGAAATGGTTTGTCGAGATCGTTGTGGAAGAAATTGACTGGTCTGCACAGAGCCCTGACCTCAACCCCATCAAACACATTGGGATGAATTGGAACACCCTTGTGTCTGAATGGAAGCATGTCCCCGCAACAATGTTCCAATATCTAGTGGAAAGCCTTCCCAGAAGAGTGGAGGCTGTTATAGCAGCAAAGGGGGGACCAACTCCATATTAATGGCCATGATTTTGGAAAGAGATGTTCGAAGAGCAGGGTTCAACATATTTTTGGTCATGTAGTGTACATTTCTTTAGTCATCTTTTGAGATTAAGTAAAACTCAACTGGCTTCCCTTGCTGCCTTTATAGCGCAACACAGTGCCTAAATGCTGATTCTCAGACAACCTATTGTAACATTGATGCATTGATCTCGTAACATTTGTGGAATGCTAATATCTCTGCCTTTTACCCCGCTAAGGATTGGAAACTATTGCCCTGTCCGCCAATATTTCTCTCTGGCATGTTGATTGGAGATGTTGGGTGACATGATTTCCCCACGGAACAGAACAGCAGAACATAGCAGCTTTAGTGGACAAGGAAAGCTATAACACCCTGCCAGCTAAAAGCCCTGTGTGATACTATGCTAGGATTTTGAGAGCCTGTGTCTGATTACATACAACACCTTCATATAAGGGGCAGTACCGAGGGGCAGTACCGAGGTCTACAGGACCAGTGTCCACCCCACCTTGTACACATGTTGGTTTTTACCCTAGCACTGCACAGCTGATTCAACTAACCAAGCTTTATTTTCTAGGGCAAAAAACAAAATATGCACAAAGGGAGGGGCCCAGGACTGATTTTGAGAAACCCTGCCTTAAAGAGGCTCCGGGTATCCAATCAGGCCTAATATCCAAACATGGATATTGTCTGCAAGGACTATAAGTTCTCTAGCAAATCTATCACTGTAGCGGTCTGTGTCCACAAGGACTAGGCTCTGTAATGCCTCATGATCAGCTATCGAAACAGCTCTATATTTTCCCATGGTTCTTCCAATGTAGCTTTGTTGGCAAGGACTATAAGCTCTGTAGCAATGCTAGCAATGTAGTTCTACCAATGTAGACTAGGCTCTGTACTACTTCAGCTATATAAACAGGCATATATCCACTTTCATGAACCTGCCATTGTAGCTTTTCCTACTAGCTAGCTAGCCTATCACAACATTTTGCATTGAGATCATAGTCATTTAGCAGAGAAACTTACAGGAGCAATTAATGTTAAGTGACTTGCTCAAGAACACATCGGCAGTTTTCACCTAGTCGACTCTAGGTTTTGAAGTGCTTCAGCTGGAACTCACTTGGCAAGTAATATTTTTAATTAAGGAAGAGAACTGGAGATAAACACACCGTCCAGGAAACATCTCTGTTTGACTAAAATAAAAAATAAATAACACAATGCTTCTCCAAAAACTCCCTGACTTTTTATTCATTTTCATTCTATTATCATGGTAGTGGTGAGCCAATGAACACATTTCTAGTCCTCCTGTCAGTGTTTCTAGACCAGGGTTCTAGGCCAGGCTTTCCCAGGGTCTCCACCCCCTGATTATTTGAATCAGCTGTGCAGTGCTGGGGTAAAAACGAAAACCTGCACCCCTTGGGGTCCCCACGACCGAGTTTGGGTAATGCTGTTCTAGCCCTTCTCTCTTCTACCCTGCTGCTTGTCTTCATTATTAATAAAGTGCTCCATCTGTGGATTGTCCTTCATTATGCAAACACACTGAGAAATTACAAACAGAAACCACAAAGCAGAGAAAATGAACAGTGAAATGGAGTAGGCTATCTGCCTTTTCTCTAGCTGCAATGCGATAGATAAAAGATCATTAAAATGAACCGATGGAGAATCAGATGTGCTTCTGGCTGGGGAAACAATGAAGAGAGAGGTTTGGCTGTGAATGGTTAATAAGTCCAATCAAATTGCCCAAAAATCTAAAAGGCCAAAATCAAAATATTTCTTTCTGGATGACAGTATTCCCCCTCTACTAGCAGCGAAAACAAGAATCATCTGGCAGTATTCTGAGACACATGGATCTGGCCTCCCACAGATATGGTGTCTGTCTACCTGTACTATCTCAACATTATTGTCAAACATGAATAGAAGAGTGTTCATTGTCCTCGATCGCTGTAGCTCCTGTGTTTCCTTAATGAAAATGTAACTGTGGAGGAAGGACATCTCTCCAAATGTTTTGGCACAGTTTTATTCCTCAGTTCAAACTGTTGGAGAGGGGATGCACTGTACTTTACGTAGTAGGGGAGAGAGGAATTTGGTGGTGGAGCAAATGCCTTGGTTTTATGGACCAGTTTGGTGTTCAGACAGTCTTGTTTTAGTTGTAATATAGTAATAAATACAGCATTTCAACTGTCCTTATCTGATGTTCTGTTAATCCACAGAACATGTCTGGTAATGATGACAGTCTACTTGGCGAGTAATAGGTTTAAATCCAGTGTATTTCCATGCTTTCTTCACTTCTCACTACCCATGGCCAACCCAAGACCAGATCAGGTTCTCAGGCTCTCTCTCCTATTCAGTTTGACAAGCACTCACAATGCCGGGTAGTGTCCTGCAGGGTAGTGTCCACCACATTGGGGCTTAGTTATGCTTCTTAACGCCCAGGACCAGACCAAGTTTTCAGGCCTCTCCCGTCCCAGAAAAACTGGTGTCTGTTGCTTGCCACCCATCCAGTCCCCTCGAATCCTTCATTTCTCCACACATGTGGATCATGTTCATTATGGGACACCGTAACAAACCGCTTCACAACGTCCAGGTAATCGCTCCCTATTTCAGTCTGTTGTCTTCTGGTTGGTACCAAATTAACACAACCCTGCCATCTGTCTGTCTGTCTGTCTGTCTGTCTGTCTGTCTGTCTGTCTGTCTGTCTGTCTGTCTGTCTGTCTGTCTGTCTGTCTGTCTGTCTGTCTGTCTGTCTGTCTGTCTGTCTGTCTGTCTGTCTGTCTGTCTGTCTGTCTGTCTGTCTGTCTGTCTGTCTGTCTGTCTGTCTGTCTGTCTGTCTGTCTGTCTGTCTGTCTGTCTGTCTGTCTCTGTCTGTCTGTCTGTCTGTCTGTCTGTCTGTCTGTCTGTCTGTCTGTCTGTCTGTCTGTCTGTCTGTCTGTCTGTCTGTCTGTCTGTCTGTCTGTCTGTCTGTCTGTCTGTCTGTCTGTCTGTCTGTCTGTCTGTCTGTCTGTCTGTCTGTCTGTCTGTCTGTCTGTCTGTCTGTCTGTCTGTCTGTCTGTCTGTCTGTCTGTCTGTCTGTCTGTCTGTCTGTCTGTCTGTCTGTCTGTGTCCAGTTCAGTTCAGTTCAGAGTACAGTCCCATCTTATCAGTCCTCTCCTGGGGTTTTTGTAACCAGCTCTGATAGGGAAGCAAACAGACAGACTCTGCCAGGGTTTGTCAGTAAAAAAACAGATATTGCAACATATAGCAGATTCCTATTTATATTCTATGACTGCATCGATTCAGGGGTTTGTCATTTGTCTGCCTCAGAAGTCATGTGGGTTAGAAGGAACACCATGGCTGGGTGGTGGCGATCCTCTCCTTACAGATAAGCCTATTCCCTCTTAAATCCTGTGGCAATTTCTTCTTGCTGTATTTCACTGTGTTCAGCATAGGCCCTTCAAGCTTTGCATACATATGACACTGTGGCATTTACTTGCTGAATGGCTTTGTCCTCTTATCCCGCTGCCCTGCCTTTGCTTCTGTTATCTCCACTGCTTTAGAATCCAAGGGCAATGGAGGTCCTGGTCCAAACACATAATGCGCACGGCGCTAATGTTATCTCTTTCTCTGTGTGTATGTGTGTATGTGTATATGTGTGTATTTGTGTATTTTTGTGTGCATGCTTGCATGTATGTCTATATCGTGCATGTACGTATATAGAATTAGAACAGGGTTATTGATGTTTCAAGGTTGGGAGCACGTCTTCCTTCTTCACGAGATACAAATTAATATGTTATAGCTGATATGAGCGGAGCTGTATAATAAATGTACGAATTCTACTGCAGATTCAGAGGGGTTCGAACCATGTCAACATAAAGACGCCGCACAGAGCCAGCCAGCCAGTCAGCGGACAGAAATGCATCCTCCACATTATGTGACAGATGTATGGCGTGGCTGGGGCTTGAGAGACAGTCACAGAACAGCAGTGTATACACAGATGTATGCGTGTTCTCCTATATGAACCTGATATACTGCACACCAACGGCTATCTATGACATTACCGAATGTGTGGATGGTGGATTGCTACAATATGCATTTAACCCAGTTGGAAAAATGTGCTGCTCCAAGACTTTCAGTGTAGTGTATTGATTGTGAATCACTGCATGGTTCTTACACAAATCGTATTAGGAATAAAATAATATATTAGAGATCATGAGCAAACAATATACTGTAAGTGTAAGTGCTTCAAGTTCCTTGTTCCTTGGCCTGTCCTGTCTGTTCACATCTACAGAGACCGACACTGTTTGTCATTACATGTAACTTTTCACTTAGCCTTCTGTTGTTGTTGTAATCAACACTGAAGGGGCGGGGCTGAGGGTGAGTAATGGGTGAGGTATAGGAGGAGTTAAGAATGGGGCTGAGAGTGACCGGTGAGGCTGTCAATTATCAAACCAGTCCTGGGTTATTGGGTGGGGGGAGGCTCTCAGTAGTTTATTTTAAATGTATTGACGTGTCCAAAAAGTTGGACACATTCCCGAAATGGACCTGGGCTTTCCCACCCGGACCCAATATGCATAAATATATTTTTTTCAATATAGAGACCCATTCCAAATGGACTTGAGGACAACTAGATCCGTTCTGTATGAACCTGGTCGGTTCCAGACCCGGTCTGATCCAATCCGAGTGAGGGAAGCAGCAGAAAAGTACATTTTTAAGCTACTTTATTAACGGAGCTGATAAAGCGCAAGGGAGAGAAGGTAGAGAGAGGTGATGCTCTAGCAGGGGCCGTGTTGTGTGTGTAGGCTACTGTGAATGTGAGCAAGTGACACAGGGAGCACGGAGGGAGAGACGAAAGATGGCAACCAACCAAGCCAACTCTCGCTATAGTAGACTAATAGCTGCCAAAGCTAGGTTATTTATCATTGAATATGATTACGTAGTACCTGTCTTGAGTGCATCCAACCAAGAGCAGCTACTTAAGCTAGCTAGCTAGCTAGGCTAATTGAGGCTGCATGCGCTTTCTTGTCCTACACAGTTACAAACAACAATGACTCCTTTTAGAATATAAAGTAGCAGTCTACCTATTGTCTCTTGGTCGTTGTAGCCTATCCTTCTCCTTGAACTTTTAATTCTGTATTTTTAATTCCATCTTCCATTGATTAGCTATTTCCTAACTTTTGCCCCACACGGAGACTCTATGACTGTAGCCTACTGCCGCTTTGATACTGCCGCTTTTGACCTATGATTGGCCAACAACAACAACAAGCTACACGCACCACTCTCGTGAAAAGCAAGAGTAGCAGCATAAATTACACAATTTCTCTCTCTCCCTCTCTTCTGCAGCAGTCGCGTTTGGATCTTTACGGGTCCTTCCGGACAAGTTAGTTAAAATTACACATACCCGAGACTCGTGACAATCATATCAAATCTGACTCAGACCCGTGACATTATTTAGAATTCTGGATCCGACCCCTCTCGGGTCTCGGATCGGGTCTCGGGTATTTGGTTACAGGTGAATCTGTGAAAACTTTCAGTGTATATTACTGTAATATTACTGTAGTACTTCTGTGTAATGTTACTGTAATCCAGTGTAGAGGACATAGACAGACAGAGAGGAGAACATCAGTCCTGGGTTCGTAGAAGGTGGGAGGCTCTCAGCACTATGTCTTATAATATAATATTACTGTAATGTTACTGTAATCCAGTGTCAGTTCAGATGTGTCAGTCCAGTGCTGGTGAAGGGAACCAGGATTGATAAGTAAATATTGTGTGGCTGAGTGAGAGAGGGACTTCCCATCCTCCCCTCCTCCTCCCCTTGTCTTCCACCTTTCCTGGCCCAGACCCTCTTTCCTCTTCATCCTCCTCCCCGTTACACCACAGTGTTCCTCTGTCTGTAGGGTGGGGGTGGCAGCACGGTCCCAGGTTTCAGGGCGAACTCCGTCAGGTACTCCTGGTTCTCGGCCACGGCGGGCCGGATGCGGCCATTCTGCCGGTAGAAGAAGCGTGTGCTGCAGTCCTGCAAGTACTCAGGGTTGTGCAGGGTGGCCTTGGGAGGAAGGCTATGCTGCCAGTACTCTGGATTGTCAAAAGTCTTGTTCTTGTCTTGTCTATTATTCTTGTCCAACATGATGGTGCCTGTGAGGCCGGGTGAAGGGTATACCCGGGGTGGGCTAGGTGGGAGGGGTGGGCTGGGTGGGTGCCGGCTGTACCGAGGCCTGGAGGAACAGAGTATCCTGGTTGTGCAGAGACTCCATGGGCGTGGGCTGCCTGGACGCTGTGACCAGGGTTTCCTGCCTGGGCGGTGCCTGATTGACCAGCGGTGAGGCCAGTGGCGCCTGGTTGGCTTACCAGGGTGGCGAGGGCAGGGTTGTGTCCCCCAGTGAACCCATTCTTCTTCAGGGTGTAGTCACTGTAGTCTCCAACTCCGGGGTTGTGGAAGGTGTTGAGGTAGAGGGGCTCGTTGACGTATTCGTCCTCCACTCTGGGGCCAGAGCCTGCCTGTTGGGGGCCGCTGGGAGCCACCTGTCAAGTCAAGTCAAAGTTTAGTCAAAGTGCTTTCAAATAGCTAGATGGTCCATGTTATTACTATCGTATGACAATTCCATGTGTTTGGGTAGTAAACGTCATGAACAAATTACTTTGACTCCTCAGGATTAACAGGAGTCAAAACACACTTTACCAGATAAAAAAAAGAGTAGAAGAAAAGGGGGACATGTCGATAACAGTAAAAAGTAAACTGTGTATAAATTCAGGAGCGAGCAGTCCATAAGAAATAGTCCTAATACTAATTAAAAAGTTGACCTGATAGGGGTTACAGCTGTCCAGGGTTAGGGCAGCTCCATTCCTCAGACGACTCACGAATGGGTTCTCCTCCACAGGGTTGAGATAGTCTGTTAGAGAGGGGGAGAGATATATATATATATATAGAGAGAGAGGTTAGAGGCTTTCAAAGGATGAACAGAAGGCTTGCAGTATTTTGATCTTACGGATCTCTTCACTAGCATCTGACATGCTTCTATGTGTGTGTGATGGTGTGTAAGCCTTGGTCTCTACAGCTCTCTGTCTGAATCAAAGGGTGAGAAAGAGAAGGAGATGATGAAACTTGGAATCTGATATCACCAGGTACACTACAGAACAGTACACCCCTCTGGTAACAGACAAGGCTCATTGGAAAGGATCAGAACAGTTCACCTATTTGAGAATTTCTGAACTTTTGTCTTTTTTCTAACTGGATCAGTTACTGCAAAGCTTCAGAACTAAAAGCACCAAAATGTACAAATCTAAGTCTTTGGCTGTGGATAAAAGCTATTTCAAGGAAAGACATCATAAACAGTTAAGAAGTGCTTCCTGTAGTACATGGCATCACGTGAGAAAAGGAAAACAATGAATAGTGACACCATGTTGTACCTGAGGTGGCCTTCTCCCTCATGGCAGTCAGGCATCCATCCTGGTCGGTGTCTCCTCTAGCTCCTCTCTCCCCCAGCATGATGGTGGGGTCTGCACTGTAGCGCTGTCCACTGCTGCTCTCTACTGCACCTGAGGCTAAATAATTATAATAATACCATTTATTTGTATAGGGTTTTTCATTACATAGGTTCAATGCTGTACGCAGGCAAATAAAACACAAACAAACAAACAAACAAATATTAAAAATCAACAAAATATATTAAGCATCAAGGAAGCTAAAATAACAGCGGTAAAAGAGGCGTCACCTGGTGCTCCGTCTGAACCAGGAGGTCCCGCGGGCCGGGGAGTTGCCTGCTTCCTCAGTGTGCCGTTACAGCGCTGGTCCTCGAAGCATTGGTGCTCCGGGCCGCTACCGCCCTGCCCCCCTGCAGACTGGTCCCCTGGGGACAGGGACAGCACCCGCGGGATGGTCCCCAACATGTCCTCCATATCGAAACTAGGGTCTTGGTACACAAACTGGTTCTGTAGGGAAACAAGGAGAGGCTTAATGTACTGTGCACATTGATGGGCTGTGGGTTCTGCAGGGGCATAAGAGGACACAGGGTTCTACTACATACTCCTGAGTGTTGGTACTTGTGTTCAAAAGTATTGGTTCAAGGGAGAGTCAGTCTCCTTCATCTCCGTTCTCCCCATGCTCCAACACTCTCCCCCCTCATCCCTCCTTCACCCTCCTCCATCCTCCCCTGTCCTCTCCCCTCCTGTGGTTGAGTGGTCTCTACCCGTCCCCGTCACCTCCTACCCCTCCTGATCTCTCAGTCTCAGCGGTGGTCGGCAGGTGTGTAGTCAGCACTCACTGAGGAGACTCTCTCTCACGCTGTGTACCCTCCACCTTATAGCTACACACTCAGAATCACTCCTCCCATGTCAACTCCTCTCATCCTCCTCTCTTCCTTCTCCTAGACTCCAGAGCTCACACTGTGAACCCTCTACCCTGTAACTATTCCTCCTCTGTCAACTCCTCCCATGTCAACTCCTCCTCTGTCACTCCTCCTCTGTCAACTCCTCCTCTGTCAACTCCTCTCATCCTCCTCTCTTCCTTCTCCTAGACTCCAGAGCTCACACTGTGAACCCTCTACCCTGTAACTATTCCTCCTCTGTCAACTCCTGCTCTGTCAACTCCTCCTCTGTCACTCCTCCTCTGTCACTCCTCCTCTGTCACTCCTCCTCTGTCACTCCTCCTCTGTCAACTCCTCTCATCCTCCTCTCTTCCTTCTCCTAGACTCCAGAGGTCACACTGTGAACCCTCTACCCTGTAACTATTCCTCCTCTGTCACTCCTCCTCTGTCAACTCCTCTCATCCTCCTCTCTTCCTTCTCCTAGACTCCAGAGCTCACACTGTGTACCCTCTACCCTGTAACTATTCCTCCTCTGTCACTCCTCCTCTGTCAACTCCTCTCATCCTCCTCTCTTCCTTCTCCTAGACTCCAGAGCTCACACTGTGTACCCTCTACCCTGTAACTATTCCTCCTCTGTCACTCCTCCTCTGTCAACTCCTCTCATCCTCCTCTCTTCCTTCTCCTAGACTCCAGAGCTCACATTGTGTACCCTCTACCCTGTAACTATTCCTCCTCTGTCACTCCTCCTCTGTCACTCCTCCTCTGTCAACTCCTCCTCTGTCAACTCCTCTCATCCTCCTCTCTTCCTTCTCCTAGACTCCAGAGCTCACACTGTGTACCCTCTACCCTGTAACTATTCCTCCTCTGTCACTCCTCCTCTGTCACTCCTCCTCTGTCAACTCCTCCTCTGTCAACTCCTCTCATCCTCCTCTCTTCCTTCTCCTAGACTCCAGAGCTCACACTGTGAACCCTCTACCCTGTAACTATTCCTCCTCTGTCAACTCCTGCTCTGTCAACTCCTCCTCTGTCACTCCTCCTCTGTCACTCCTCCTCTGTCACTCCTCCTCTGTCACTCCTCCTCTGTCAACTCCTCTCATCCTCCTCTCTTCCTTCTCCTAGACTCCAGAGCTCACACTGTGAACCCTCTACCCTGTAACTATTCCTCCTCTGTCAACTCCTCCTCTGTCAACTCCTCCTCTGTCACTCCTCCTCTGTCACTCCTCCTCTGTCACTCCTCCTCTGTCACTCCTCCTCTGTCAACTCCTCTCATCCTCCTCTCTTCCTTCTCCTAGACTCCAGAGGTCACACTGTAAACCCTCTACCCTGTAACTATTCCTCCTCTGTCACTCCTCCTCTGTCAACTCCTCTCATCCTCCTCTCTTCCTTCTCCTAGACTCCAGAGCTCACACTGTGTACCCTCTACCCTGTAACTATTCCTCCTCTGTCAACTCCTCCTCTGTCAACTCCTCTCATCCTCCTCTCTTCCTTCTCCTAGACTCCAGAGCTCACACTGTGAACCCTCTACCCTGTAACTATTCCTCCTCTGTCAACTCCTCCCATTGCCTCCTCTGTTGTTCCTCCTCTCGTCCTCCTCATCACCCATAACAACACACTAAATACTGTGGCTCTTGGTTTTACGTAGCCCTACAAGATTCTGTCTGTGTATGTACTGTATGTTGTGGTAATATACACTGCAGTTACATCCTGAGAAGTGGAATCCAATTTCAGTGCAACAGATGAGTCCAACCAACATGGGAAATCAACCAGTCAACACAATGTATCCGAAACAGACATCAGAAGAAAACACTTTAAGGCAGAATTTAAGGGGAGTTTATCATGAAGAGAACACAGGTTGAATGATGGAGTAGCTCAGTGTGATCTTTGTCTTCGGTTGTATACGACTGTGATTAAATATCAAAGGACACTGAGCTTCTAAGTAAAGAAGTTAGGAATGAGAAATAAAATCACTTTTATAGAATATAATAGAATGTATACTGAGAAGGGCATTCTGTACACAGGTCCTTAACCTGTTGGATGAAGAGGAGAGGAGAGGAGAGGAGAGGAGAGGAGAGGAGAGGAGAGGAGAGGAGAGGAGAGGGAGGAGGAGAGGAGGAGAGGAGAGGAGAGGAGAGGAGAGGAGAGGAGAGGAGAGGAGAGGAGAGGAGAGGAGAGAGAGAGGAGAAGAAGAAATAGGAGAAAAGAGAAGAGAAGAGGGGAGAGGAGAGTGGAGCCTTACCCTGTTGGAATCAACGTGTGTCCTGGGTGTGTATGCCAGTGGTGGGATATTAAAGGCGTGAGGGACCAGGTACTTCTCAGCATCCATCAGATCCTCCAGCTCCTCCTCATCCAGCAGGCTCTGGAAGAACGTACTGTCGTTGGGGCTGGGCAGCTTCATACGGTTATCGCCCTGGAGGGGGAGGGGGGGGAGGGGGGAGAAGGAGGGGGAGAGACATACAAATGACTGTACAGTCATGATATCCACACATCAGAGTGTCATTCACGCTACTCCCCAGGATAAGCAGGGGTATAGGAGGGGAAGGTAAGTCACCTGGATGACCAGGTAACGCTGGGGGTCCCGGGCCATCCTACAGAACTCTGCAGCCAGCTCCTTGAACTTGGGCCTGCTGTCTGCGTCTATCATCCAACCTGGAGGGGACAACAAAGAACTTTAGAGATAGAGAACACGGACAGGGTATACTGTAGGAGGATTCCTCAAGAGAGAGACACAAAAATACACATACACACCATGCATACTGACACCACGCACACACTCACCACCACATACACTGCTGCTACAGTTTCCATTTCTATTTTATTTTATATATTTATCTTTAACTATGCATTGTGGAAATGGACACGTAAGTAAACATTTCACTGTTAGTCTACACCTGTTGTTTACAAAGCATGTGTCAAATAAAATAACATTTGATTTGATTTGACCGATTTTATGAGGGAGAGGTTGGCGTGGGTACTACAAATTGGGCAAAGGATCATGGAGGAAGGTGACAGAGGCTGTTGGTCAGTCAGAAACACCCTGGCCCCAATGTGTGAGAGGAGGGCCACAGCCAGAGGAGAGAGAGGGGCCACAGCCAGAGGAGATAGAGGGGCCACAGCCAGAGGAGATAGAGGGGCCACAGCCAGAGGAGAGAGAGGGGCCACAGCCAGAGGAGATAGAGGGGCCACAGCCAGAGGAGATAGAGGGGCCACAGCCAGATGAGAGAGAGGAGCCACAGCCAGAGGAGAGAGAGGAGCCACAGCCAG
Organism: Oncorhynchus tshawytscha; assembly: GCF_018296145.1. Classification (NCBI taxonomy): domain Eukaryota; kingdom Metazoa; phylum Chordata; class Actinopteri; order Salmoniformes; family Salmonidae; genus Oncorhynchus; species Oncorhynchus tshawytscha. The sequence goes on from NC_056454.1 coordinate 34,295,859, forward strand.
AGGAGATAGAGGGGCCACAGCCAGAGGAGAGAGAGGAGCCACAGCCAGAGGAGATAGAGGAGCCACAGCCAGAGGAGAGAGAGGAGCCACAGCCAGATGAGAGAGAGGAGCCACAGCCAGAGGAGATAGAGGAGCCACAGCCAGAGGAGAGAGAGGAGCCACAGCCAGATGAGAGAGAGGAGCCACAGCCAGAGGAGAGAGAGGAGCCACAGCCAGAGGAGATAGAGGAGCCACAGCCAGAGGAGAGAGAGGAGCCACAGCCAGATGAGAGAGAGGAGCCACAGCCAGAGGAGAGAGAGGAGCCACAGCCAGAGGAGAGAGAGGAGCCACAGCCAGAGGAGAGAGAGGAGCCACAGCCAGCACAGTACAGCCAGGAAACACAAGGGTAGTGCTGGAATGGTGTCTCTGCCTGGACAGGGTGGCATTGTACCATCTGTGATCCTACACTATATGGCTGGGGTCAAAGCAGCGTTGGGTGTGTGTGTGTGTGTGTGTGTGTGTGTGTGTGTGTGTGTGTGTGTGTGTGTGTGTGTGTGTGTGTGTGTGTGTGTGTGTGTGTGTGTGTGTGTGTGTGTGTGTGTGTGTGTGTGTGTGTGTGTGTGAGTGAGGCAGAAAGAGAGAGACAGAGAAAGAGACAGAAAGAGACAGAAAGAGACAGAGCGTGAGAGAAACAGAGAGAGCAAGACACAGAGAGAGCAAGAGAGAGAGAAAGAGAGAGAGAGAGAGGTTAAACAGGGTAGCTTACATTTGACCATGACCATGTATACATCTATGGTGCAGATGGGAGGTTGGGGAAGACGCTCTCCCTTCTCCAACAGGTCTGGGATGTCCCGGGTCGGAATGCCATCATAGGGCTTCCCCCCGAACATCATCAGTTCCCAAATTGTCACCCCTGAGAAGTGGTGTAAGGTTAAATGTTTTTTTTGCCAAACATAATAGATATATTGGAAATCTTATGATTTCACCTGGGATCTTACTTAACTGTTAAAACACATTGATTGATTGGTTGATTAAATTGATGATATTGCCCAGCCTTACCATAGCTCCACACGTCACTCTGGTGGGTAAACTTCCTGTAGTGAATACACTCCAAGGCCATCCACTTGATTGGCATCTGGAGGTAAAGAGAAACATATATTTTATTGTATTTCATGAGTAATGGCTAATTTATACCCAACGTACTGCAAGTACGCAACGCAAGAAGGCAAGTAGCTACATAAATGGCTTTCGCTTAACAGGCATCTACAAGTAAAGAGAAGAATAACTTTCATTTTTTTAGCCAACGTTGGAGAACATGAACTGAATAAAAAAAACAAAGGGCTGGTTTTAAGCCTAGTTTTGGAGAAAAAAGCTATTTTCCTGGAGATTTTCAATTGAGCTTTTAAGTCCAGGACAATACTACGGATGTATTGTTCAGACCAAGATTAGTCTGAAAAGGGAGTAAAGTTGCTATCTGTTTACTGATCCATTTGGGGACAACTTAACCTTCACTAAAGCTGTTTGTATGCCATATAGGCCTGTGTGCTAATATGCTGCAAATACTATGCCAACAAGGCAGTTATAGTGGATGTTTACTTGATAAATTAAATATGAATGAAACCCCACTGAGCTAAAATAACTCAAACGAAAAGACAAAAAGACCATTTTATTTCAGCAAAGCCACAGTATCGAGCTCCTGTTGTGCTAAAGCCTTCTAAAACCATCACAAATCTTTGTCAATATGAAAACCCTTTGCCATTTTTGCAGGGTCATTTAAGCATGTTTCAATTGACCCAGGATTTTTGAAAAAAGCAATGTTGCAAATTTTGGGGGACTGATACAGTGCCTTGCGAAAGTAATTCGGCCCCCTTGAACTTTGCGACCTTTTGCCACATTTCAGGCTTCAAACATAAAGATATAAAACTGTATTTTTTTGTGAAGAATCAACAACAAGTGGGACACGATCATGAAGTGGAACGACATTTCTTGGATATTTCAAACTTTTTTAACAAATCAAAAACTGAAAAATTGGGCATGCAAAATTATTCAGCCCCCTTAAGTTAATACTTTGTAGCGCCACCTTTTGCTGCGATTACAGCTGTAAGTCGCTTGGGGTATGTCTCTATCAGTTTTGCACATCGAGAGACTGACATTTTTCCCCATTCCTCCTTGCAAAACAGCTCGAGCTCAGTGAGGTTGGATGGAGAGCATTTGTGAACAGCAGTTTTCAGTTCTTTCCACAGATTCTCGATTGGATTCAGGTCTGGACTTTGACTTGGCCATTCTAACACCTGGATATGTTTATTTTTGAACCATTCCATTGTAGATTTTGCTTTATGTTTTGGATCATTGTCTTGTTGGAAGAGAAATCTCCGTCCCAGTCTCAGGTCTTTTGCAGACTCCATCAGGTTTTCTTCCAGAATGGTCCTGTATTTGGCTCCATCCATCTTCCCATCAATTTTAACCATCTTCCCTGTCCCTGCTGAAGAAAAGCAGGCCCAAACCATCAAGCTGCCACCACCATGTTTGACAGTGGGGATGGTGTGTTCAGGGTGATGAGCTGTGTTGCTTTTACGCCAAACATAACGTTTTGCATTGTTGCCAAAAAATTCAATTTTGATTTCATCTGACCAGAGCACCTTCTTCCACATGTTTGGTGTGTCTCCCAGGTGGCTTGTGGCAAACTTTAAACGACACTTTTTATGGATATCTTTAAGAAATGGCTTTCTTCTTGCCACTCTTCCAAAAAGGCCAGATTTGTGCAATATACGACTGATTGTTGTCCTATGGACAGTCTCCCACCTCAGCTGTAGATCTCTGCAGTTCATCCAGAGTGATCATGGGCCTCTTGGCTGCATCTCTGATCAGTCTTCTCCTTGTATGAGCTGAAAGTTTGGAGGGACAGCCAGGTCTTGGTAGATTTGCAGTGGTCTGATACTCCTTCCATTTCAATATTATCGCTTGCACAGTGCTCCTTTCGATGTTTAAAGCTTGGGAAATCTTTTTGTATCCAAATCCAGCTTTAAACTTCTTCACAACATTATCTCGGACCTGCCTGGTGTGTTCCTTGTTCTTCATGATGCTCTCTGCACTTTTAACGGACCTCTGAGACTATCACAGTGCAGGTGCATTTATACGGAGACTTGATCACACACAGGTGGATTGTATTTATCATCATTAGTCATTTAGGTCAACATTGGATCATTCAGAGATCCTCACTGAACTTCTGGAGAGAGTTTGCTGCACTGAAAGTAAAGGGGCTGAATAATTTTGCACGCCCAATTTTTCAGTTTTTGATTTGTTAAAAAAGTTTGAAATATCCAATAAATGTCGTTCCACTTCATGATTGTGTCCCACTTGTTGTTGATTCTTCACAAAAAAATACAGTTTTATATCTTTATGTTTGAAGCCTGAAATGTGGCAAAAGGTCGCAAAGTTCAAGGGGGCCGAATACTTTCGCAAGGCACTGTATTATATTACTGTATCAAATCTGCAAGGAGTTTGCCCAAATGTGCCGAATTGGTCAATTGATATATTTTCAAGTACATAACTATAGCAAACATTGAAAAATGCTATGGTAATAAATAATGTAAGTTTACACACTCCCAGGAATGTCATACATGATGGATCATTAGCTTATTCACTAACTTTCCATCTAGATGGCTGGGTGGGGTGGGTGTGGAGTCAGAGACAGCAGTGGGGTCAAACTGTAGACCCCAATTCCTACATTTGAACATAAAAATTGATTTTATCAAACAAAACTATGCTACATTTTATCTCTAGGACCCTCAGGAAGAGAAATCAGAGCATTATTACTGAATGTAAGTACATTAATTACCTTCAGAGTTGAATGTATCAAACCATTTGCTTTGATAAAAGTGTTTTGTTGTTGTGCACTCTCACTCAATGTAATAGCTACTGTTAATTGGTCACTGCAGTTAGATTAACAAGAATTTAAGCTTTCTGCCTGTATAAGACATGTCTATGTCCCGGAAAGTTGGCTGTTGTATACAACGTCATTCTAGTCACATTAGCACACATTAGCAACAACCGTCCCGGTTTAGGGCCACCCATCCCTTAGAGGTTAACAGTATCATGATCATACAATAGAACAAGCTCCAGGGCTTTTTAAAGAGGAGGAGAGGAGAGGAGATAAATTAACCCAGGCAGGAAACAGCACTTTCTCCCCCTGGCCTAAGAGCTGCCCCCCACAGAGAGCTCACAACACAGTGGGATGGGAATCACATCGCAGGAGGCTGGCTGCAGCTTAAACAGCTGAACTGATTCACTGGGTTATCTTGAGTGTGTCCAAAATGGCACTCTTTCCCTATAAATAGCATTACTTTTGACCAGGGCCCATAGGGATCTGGTCAAAATAAGTGCACTATAAAGGGTTCCATTTGAGAAGCAACCTATTGATTACTTTAAGAGGAGGATGTGTGTGCTATTCACTCAGTACACTAAGGTGAGGGGAATACAAGCATCTAAAAGAATAGAAGTGACAGAGAACAGACAGAGAGGAGAAAGTAGTAGTGAGTATGAAACAGAGAAAAAGCATAAGGTCATGTTTTTGGAGCATACATTCTCTTTTCCTGGCCATGCTTACCTTGCCCCCGTCAGCATTGTACTCCTTCTCATTGATGTCCAGCAGCCGAGCCAGACCAAAGTCAGTGATCTTGATGTGGTTGGGGGACTTGACCAGCACGTTACGGGCTGCTAGGTCTCTGTGCACCAGTCTCCTCTCCTCCAGGTACATCATACCCTGCAAAACACACATACACTGTTAATGAACAGTGAGGAAACATTGTCATCATTATCAGAAAAATAATCAGCATCAACATCATTATTATCACTATCACCATCATTGTCAGTTACAACATCACATTTCCTTTGGACACAAAACTATCACCAATATTATCAGACACGCAAAACTTTAATTGATAATCAAATCATAATTGATTTGACTCTTCAGAAGGAGAATCCATTTCATAACAGTATATTGGCAAAGTTTCATACTTTTTTTGAGAACAATTAAATAAGAAGTGTCACACACAATTTAATTAATAGATAGTTTGCAGCGATAACACCCGACTGAGAGTCTTTTTTTCTCTGAGAATATCTCATTCCAATATCATGGGCATTAACATGGAGTTGGTCCTCCCTTTGCTGCTATAACAGCCTCCACTCTTCTGGGAAGGCTTTCCACTAATTGTTGGAACACTGCAGCTGGGACTTGCTTCCATTCAGCCACAAGAGCATTAGTGAGGTTGAGCACCGATGTTGGGCGATTAGGCCTGGCTCCAATTCATCCCAAAGGTGATCGAAGGGGTTAAGGTCAGGGCTCCGTGTAGGCCAGTCACTTTCTTCCATACCGATCTCGAAAAAAACATTTCTGTATGGACTTCGCTTTTTGCATGGGGGTATTGTCATGCTAAAACAGGAAAGGGCCTTTTCCAAACTGTTACCACAAAGTTGGATGCACAGAATCGTCTAGAATGTCATTGTATGCTGTAACGATAAGATTTCCCTTCACTGGAATTAAGGGGCCTAGCACAAACCATGACAAACAGCCACAGACCATTATTCCTCCTTCACTATACATTGGGGCAGGAAGCGTTCCCCTGGCATCTGCCAAACCCAGAACTTACTGCCAGATGAAGCGTAATTCATCATGCCAGAGAACGCGTTTCCACTGCTCCACTCCAGCCGACGCTTGGCATTGTGCATGATGATCTTAGGCTTGTGTGCGGCTGCTCAGCCATGGAAACCCATTTCATGAAGCTCCTGATGAACAGTTCTTGTGCTGATGTTGCTTCCAGAGGCAGTTTGGAACTTGGTAGTGAGTGTTTCAACCGAGGACAGATGATTTTTACGCACTTACGCACTTGGCACTACGCACTCGACTGTTCCGGTCTGTGAGTTGTGTGGTCTACCACTTCGGTAGCAGAGCAAAATGCACAGACCGGCCCTGCCACATGGCAATGAAAGGATATTCAATCCCAAAGCCACAGCAGGGGCTGGACTAATATTGCCAGTGCTATAGAACTATAGTCCTCATTGTACATCGCTACAAGATTACCCCAGCCTCTGAAGAATAAGAAAAACAAATTCACCTATTTAAGTTGGTCTCAGAGTAAGAGAAGGTACTTTGGGGCGAAGTAACAAGAGAACAGAGAACAGGCCTTATTTGAAACCATAACAAATTGGATTTAGTTGAATGGGGGGGGGGAGTTGGGGGAGGAGGAGGAGGAGGGGGAGGTGGTATAAGAGGCGAGATTACAATGGTAAGGCTATAATTACTCCGGCTCATTTGGGCCATCTCGGGAGAAAGAAGAAAACACCATGACAGAACTGCCCATCTCCCCCCACACCCATTTCTTTTAAACTTTCGCTCTTTCTCTTTTCTCTCTTTCTCCCTCTCTATCTTTCTCTCTTTATCTCTCCCTATCTCTCACTCTCTCCCCATCCCTCTCTCTCGCTCTAAGCGGGGGTGGAGGGGGGTATTGAAGAGGAGTTTGAGACAGGTCTTCCATACCATCAGGCACTGCAGAGAAAATAGAGGGAAAGCATTGTGCAAAGAGATAAAGAGAAAAAGAGAGGGAGATATAGATAGAGGCAAAGGAAGAGCAGTGTGGAAAAAGAGAAAGAGAGAGTGAAAAATAAAGAAAAATGAGAGAGAGGGGGAGATAGAGGAGAAGAGCGGTGTGGAGGAAGAGCGGTGTGGAGGAAGAGCAGTGTGGAGGAAGAGCAGTGTGGAGGAAGAGCGGTGTGGAGGAAGAGCAGTGTGGAGGAAGAGCAGTGTGGAGGAAGAGCGGTGTGGAGGAAGAGCAGTGTGGAGGAAGAGCAGTGTGGAGGAAGAGCGGTGTGGAGGAAGAGCAGTGTGGAAAGAGCAGTGAGAGGAGGGAGAGCAGTGTGGAGGAAGAGAGTGTGGAGGAAGAGCAGTGTGGAGGAAGAGCAGTGTGGAGGAAGAGCAGTGTGGAGGAAGAGCAGTGTGGAGGAAGAGCAGGGGAGGAAGAGGAGAAGGAAGAGCAGTGTGGAGGAAGAGCAGTGTGGAGGAAGAGCAGTGTGGAAAGAGAGAGAGAGCGGGAGATAGAGGAGAAGGAAGAGCAGTGTGGAGGAAGAGCAGTGTGGAGGAAGAGCAGTGTGGAGGAAGAGCAGTGTGGAGGAAGAGCAGTGTGGAGGAAGAGCAGTGTGGAGGAAGAGCAGTGTGGAGGAAGAGCGGTGTGGAGGAAGAGCAGTGTGGAGGAAGAGCAGTGTGGAGGAAGAGCAGTGTGGAGGAAGAGCAGTGTGGAGGAAGAGCAGTGTGGAGGAAGAGCAGTGTGGAGGAAGAGCAGTGTGGAGGAAGAGCAGTGTGGAGGAAAGAGCAGTGTGGAGGAAGAGCAGTGTGGAGGAAGAGCAGTGTGGAGGAAGAGCGGTGTGGAGGGAAGAGCAGTGTGGAGGAAGAGCAGTGTGGAGGAAGACCAGTGTGGAGGAAGAGCAGTGTGGAGGAAGAGCAGTGTGGAGGAAGAGCAGTGTGGAGGAAGAGCAGTGTGGAGGAAGAGCAGTGTGGAGGAAGAGCAGTGTGGAGGAAGAGCAGTGTGGAAAGAGAGAGAGAGGGGAGATAGAGGAGAAGGAAGAGCAGTGTGGAGGAAGAGCAGTGTGGAGGAAGAGCAGTGTGGAAAGAGAGAGAGAGAGGGGAGATAGAGGAGAAGGAAGAGCAGTGTGGAGGAAGAGCAGTGTGGAGGAAGAGCAGTGTGGAGGAAGAGCAGTGTGGAGGAAGAGCAGTGTGGAAAGAGCGAGTGGAAAGAGAGAGAGGGGGGAGATAGAGGAGAAGGAAGAGCAGTGTGGAGGAAGAGCAGTGTGGAGGAAGAGCAGTGTGGAGGAAGAGCAGTGTGGAGGAAGAGCAGTGTGGAGGAAGAGCAGTGTGGAGGAAGAGCAGTGTGGAGGAAGAGCGGTGTGGAGGAAGAGCAGTGTGGAAAGAGAAGAGCAGTGTGGAGGAGATAGAGGAGCAGTGAAGAGCAGTGTGGAGGAAGAGCAGTGTGGAGGAAGAGCAGTGTGGAAAGAAGAGCAGTGTGGAGGAGAGAGCAGAGGAGAAGGAAGAGCAGTGTGGAGGAAGAGCAGTGTGGAGGAAGAGCAGTGTGGAAAGAGAGAGAGAGAGGGGGAGATAGAGGGAAGAGAGTGTGGAGGAAGAGCAGTGTGGAGGAAGAGCAGTGTGGAAAGGAAGAGCAGTGTGGAGGAAGAGCAGTGTGGAGGAAGAGCAGTGTGGAGGAAGAGCAGTGTGGAAAGAGAGAGAGAGGGGAGATAGAGGAGAAGGAAGAGCAGTGTGGAGGAAGAGCAGTGTGGAGGAAGAGCAGTGTGGAGGAAGAGCAGTGTGGAGGAAGAGATAGTGTGGAGGAAGAGCAGTGTGGAGGAAGAGCAGTGTGGAGGAAGAGCAGTGTGGAGATAAGGAGAAGGAAGAGCAGTGTGGAGGAAGAGCAGTGTGAGGAAGAGCAGTGTGGAGGAAGAGCAGTGTGGAGGAAGAGCAGTGTGGAGGAAGAGCAGTGTGGAGGAAGAGCAGTGTGGAGGAAGAGCAGTGTGGAGGAAGAGCAGTGTGGAGGAAGAGCAGTGTGGAGGAAGAGCAGTGTGGAGGAAGAGCAGTGTGGAAAGAGAGAGAGAGGGGGAGATAGAGGAGAAGGAAGAGCAGTGTGGAGGAAGAGCAGTGTGGAGGAAGAGCAGTGTGGAAAGAGAGAGAGAGAGGGGGAGATAGAGGAGAAGGAAGAGCAGTGTGGAGGAAGAGCAGTGTGGAGGAAGAGCAGTGTGGAAAGAGAGAGAAGGAAGGAGAGTGTGGAGGAAGAGCAGTGTGGAGGAAGAGCAGTGTGGAGGAAGAGCAGTGTGGAGGAAGAGCAGTGTGGAGGAAGAGCAGTGTGGAGGAAGAGCAGTGTGGAAAGAGAGAGAGAGGGGGAGATAGAGGAGAAGGAAGAGCAGCATGGAAAGAAAGAGAGGGGGTCAATGCTAGTGTTGATGTTCTCCATTACATATGCCGAATTGAAATGATGTGATAGCCCTCGTATAGGGGATGTGTCTGCTATCATACAATATATCACGTTCACACAGACACACAAGTGATCACACACGCACACAGACATCCACGATAATCCCTGCCATATCCTAACGTTCTTTTAACCCTGTCACCCATCCATCTGAAACGAAAGCAGGCTGTCAGAGTGGGAGTCTATCCTCTGCTCCTCTGTGCTGTCGATCCACTCTCTCTTGCTCTCTCTCTTGCTCTCTCTCTCCTTCACTCTCCATCTCTTTCTCTCTCCAGCTCTCTCCTTCTCTTTCCACCCCCTCTCTCCCTTTATCTCTCTCTCTTCGTATCTCCCCCTTTAACACAGCTCAGATTCAGTGTGATGAATGGCTCAGCATTAATTGTCCATTAAAAGTCAATTACCTGTGGATATGGAAGGCTAAACACAGAGGTGGGAAAGGGAATGGCTCTGTTCTGACGCAGGCAGACGACTATCAGAAATATGGAGACTGCTTGGCTCTCTGTGTGTTCTTTGGAGGAGGGAAGGAGGAAGGTAGGAAGTTAGGAAGGGAGGAATAGAGAAATGGAGAAAGAGTGAAGAGGATTTGGGGTATAGGAGAGGTTGTGAGTGTGGTGTGGTGGAGGGGTAGGTGTGTGAGTGCTTCGTTAAGAGTATGTGTGTGTGTGTGTGTGTGTGTGTGTGTGTGTGTGTGTGTGTGTGTGTGAGACTGTGAGAGTGTGTGTTTCACTGACTAACTGTGTGACTGTGTGTGTGTGTGTGTGTGTGTTCAGTGGCAGCCAGCTGGTGTGCGTGATGCTGACGGGTCCTGACAGAGTCTTATTTGAACATACATCTCTTGCTCTCTGTAATCTCCTACATTTTCAAGACAATTAAGCACTGGAAGGAAAATGGATGGCTTGCCAATTCTTTAATGTTAATTACCTATCACAAGTGAGAGTGTGTGTGTGGGGTGGGGGGGGGGCAAGGAACAGGACATGAAATGGGACAACAGTGTGTGTGTGTATGAGTGAGGGGAGTGTGTGTGTGATAGCAGAGTGAGGGGAGAAAGGAGAAGGGGAAGGGAAGCAGGTTCTAATGCTTTCAGCTAAACCACAGCAGAAGATAAACACATACAGTGGACACAGTGGTGGACACAGTGGTGGAGGGTGCATGCATGGTTCAGTGTGTATGCGTGTGTGAGTACATGCATGCGTGTGTGTGTTATGCACATGTGCTGGTAGTATCTCTCTGGGGCCATCTGTTACCAGCCCACAGAGATAAGTCACTCAGAAACTACTCAGACCTCACCTATGATTATTTTAGCAATAAGGCACAAGGGGTGTTTTATACAGCCAATATACCACGGTTAAAGGGTTTTCTTACGCACAACACAAAACGGAGTGCCTGGATATATACCACAACCCCCGAGGTGCCTTACTGCTATTATAAACTGGTTACCAATTTAATTAGATCAGTAAAAAGAAAGGATTTGTCATACCCATGGTATATGGTCTGATATACCACGGCTGTCAGCCAATCAGCATTCAGGGCTCGAACCACGCAGTTTATAATTAGCCTTCAAATGTATTCTGTCAGGAGTCGTTTAGCAGAGGTAGGGGAATACAATGAGGGAGGAGAGGAGAACAGAGGAGAGGAGAATAGAGGAGAGGAGAATAGAGGAGGGGAGAGGAGAGGAGGGGAGAGAAGAGGAGAAGAAAGTAAAACAGAGCTGAGGAGAACAAAGGAGAGGAGATCAGAGGAGAGCAGAAAAGAAGAGAGGAGAATAGAGGATAGTAGAACAGAGGAGAGGAGAACAGAGGAGAGGCGAACAGAGGATAGTAGAACAGAGGAGAGGAGAACAGAGGAGAGGAGAACAGAGGAGAGGAGAGGAGAACAGAGGAGGGGAGAGAAGAGGAGAAGAAAGTAAAACAGAGCTGAGGAGAACAGAGGAGAGGAGATCAGAGGAGAGCAGAAAAGAAGAGAGGAGAATAGAGGATAGTAGAACAGAGGAGAGGAGAACAGAGGAGAGGAGAACAGAGGAGAGGAGAACAGAGGAGAGGAGAACAGAGGAGAGGAGAACAGAGGAGAGGAGAACAGAGGAGGGGAGATCAGAAGAGAGGAGATCAGAGGAGAGGAGATCAGAGGAGAGGAGAACAGAGGAGAGGTGATCAGAGGAGAGTAGAACAGAGGAGAGGAGAACAGAGGAGATGAGAACAGAGGAGAGGAGATCAGATGAGAACAGAGGAGAGGAGAACAGAGGAGAGGAGAACAGAGGAGAGTAGAACAGAGGAGAGGAGAACAGAGGAGAGGAGAACAGAGGAGAGGAGAACAGAGGAGAGGAGAACAGAGGAGGGGAGATCAGAAGAGAGGAGATCAGAGGAGAGGAGAACAGAGGAGAGGAGATCAGAGGAGAGGAGAACAGAGGAGAGGAGATCAGAGGAGAGCAGAAAAGAGGAGAGGAGAACAGAGGAGGGGAGATCAGAAGAGAGGAGATCAGAGGAGAGGAGAACAGAGGAGAGGAGATCAGAGGAGAGGAGAACAGAGGAGAGGAGATCAGAGGAGAGGAGAACAGAGGAGAGGAGAACAGAGGAGAGGAGAACAGAGGAGAGGAGATCAGAGGAGAGCAGAAAAGAGGAGAGGAGAACAGAGGAGAACAGAGGAGAGGAGAATAAAACAGAGGAGAGGAGAACAGAGAATAGGAGATCAGAGGAGAGCAGAAAAGAGGAGAGGAGAACAGGGAAGAGGAGAACAGAGGAGAGGAGATCAGAGGAGAGGAGATCAGAGGAGAGGAGAACAGAGGAGAGGTGATCAGAGGAGAGTAGAACAGAGGAGAGGAGAACAGAGGAGATGAGAACAGAGGAGAGGAGATCAGATGAGAACAGAGGAGAGGAGAACAGAGGAGAGGAGAACAGAGGAGAGCAGAAAAGAGGAGAGGAGAAAAGAAGAGAGGAGAATAGAGGATAGTAGAACAGAGGAGAGGAGAACAGAGGAGAGGAGATCAGAGGAGAGGAGAACAGAGGAGAGGAGATCAGAGGAGAGGAGAACAGAGAATAGGAGATCAGAGGAGAGGAGAACAGAGAATAGGAGATCAGAGGAGAGCAGAAAAGAGGAGAGGAGAACAGAGTAGAGTAGAACAGATAAGAGGAGAACAGTTTTCAACATGCTGACACTTCCTAGAGTGATTATTTTACTAGAGCCACATACAGAGACACACACAGGCTTACACTAATGCGTGCACACAGACACACACACACACAAACACACACACACACACACAACCACACACATACACATACACAAGATCTCACAACAAAACACTGACAGAACACTATAATCTATAACCAAGTGGCTCAATCTCTCCTCTCTTTGTTGTACGATGCTCTTCATTACGGTACAATTCAATTCTAATGCTATTAACAAACTTCTCTCTCTTCCTCTCTCTTACTCTCTCTCACTCTCAATTCAATTCAGTAGACTTTATTGACATTGCAAGTTAAATTAGTTACATTGTCAAAGTATACTGTACATATAACAAAAACTGGTAGGACCAACAGCAATAAGACATCAATAATAATAGTACTAGGGGAAATGGGATTACCATCAACAGCAACAACAATATTAATGAGAATAACAATACATTTAAGCAATAATGTAGACCAGTCTCAACATGACTGTGAAGTCACATGACATCGTATGAAAGCCAAAACAAAACCAAAATTGCACTTTTTACTGGCTGTCCCTCAGGTTCTCGCAGGAGTGTGCATGTTGGCTTTTCACCCAATAAATATGATTTATTTATTTTTTTCTTCTGAAAGATAATTATTATCTGAAAGAAAGATTATCTTAGGTGTGAGTGTTTGTCACAGTGTAATAGGAAATGCAGCACTCTCTCTCTCTCTCCTTCACTTAGACTAACACAGGTATTCTCTCTGTCCTTAGACAAACAAAATACTTCTCTTTCTCTCTCCCTCCTTCACTTAGACTAACAGAATACTTCTCTTTCTCTCTCCCTCCTTCACTTAGACAAACAGAATACTTCTCTTTCTCTCTCCCCTCTTTCACTTAGACAAACAAAATACTTCTCTTTCTCTCTCCCTCCTTCACTTAGACAAACACAATACTTCTCTTTCTCTCTCCCTCCTTCACTTAGATGAACAAAATACTTCTCTTTCTCTCTCCCTCCTTCACTTAGACAAACAGAATACTTCTCTTTCTCTCTCCCCTCCTTCACTTAGACAAACAGAATACTTCTCTTTCTCTCTCCCCTCCTTCACTTAGACTAACAAAATACTCCTCTTTCTCTCTCCCCTCTTTCACTTAGACAAACAGAATACTTCTCTTTCTCTCTCCCTCCTTCACTTAGACAAACAGAATACTTCTCTTTCTCTCTCCCCTCCTTCACTTAGACTAACAAAATACTTCTCTTTCTCTCTCCCCTCTTTCACTTAGACAAACAAAATACTTCTCTTTCTCTCTCCCTCCTTCACTTAGACAAACAAAATACTTCTCTTTCTCTCTCTCTCCTTCACTTAGACAAACACAATACTTCTCTTTCTCTCTCCCTCCTTCACTTAGACTAACAAAATACTTCTCTTTCTCTCTCCCCTCCTTCACTTAGACAAACAAAATACTTCTCTTTCTCTCTCCCCTCCTTCACTTAGACTAACACAATTCCTCTCTTTCTCTCTCCGCTCCTTCACTTAGACTAACAAAATACTTCTCTTTCTCTCTCCCTCCTTCACTTAGACAAACAAAATACTTCTCTTTCTCTCTCTCTCCTTCACTTAGACAAACACAATACTTCTCTTTCTCTCTCCCTCCTTCACTTAGACAAACAGAATACTTCTCTTTCTCTCTCCCCTCTTTCACTTAGACTAACAAAATACTTCTCTTTCTCTCTCCCTCCTTCACTTAGACTAACAAAATACTTCTCTTTCTCTCTCCCCTCCTTCACTTAGACTAACACAATTCTTCTCTTTCTCTCTCCCCTCCTTCACTTAGACTAACACAATTCTTCTCTTTCTCTCTCCGCTCCTTCACTTAGACTAACAAAATACTTCTCTTTCCCTCTCCCTCCTTCACTTAGACTAACAAAATACTTCTCTTTCCCTCTCTCCCTCCTTCACTTAGACTAACAAAATACTTCTCTTTCTCTCTCCCCTCCTTCACTTAGACTAACAGAATACTTCTCTTTCCCTCTCTCCCTCCTTCACTTAGACAAACAAAATACTTCTCTTTCTCTCTCCCTCCTTCACTTAGACTAACACAATACTTCTCTTTCTCTCTCCCTCCTTCACTTAGACTAACACAATACTTCTCTTTCTCTCTCCCTCCTTCACTTAGACTAACAAAATACTTTCTCTCACTCCCTCTCTAAATTCAATTAAATTTAAGGGCTTTATTGGCATGGGAAACATATGTTAACATTGCCAAAGCAAGTGTAGAAGATAATGAACAAATACAAATGAACAGTAAACATTACACTGACAAAAGTTTAAAAAAATAATGAAGACATTTCAAATGCAAATAGTTAAAGTACAAAAGGGGAGATAAATAACCATAAATATAGGTTGTATTTACAATGGTGTTTGTTCTTCAAATTCTTTGTGGGTCTCTCTCTCTCTCTCTCTCTCTCTCTCTCTCTCTCTCTCTCTCTCTCTCTCTCTCTCTCTCTCTCTCTCTCTCTCTCTCTCTCTCTCTCTCTCTCTCTCTCTCTCTCTCTCTCTCTCTCTCTCTCGGTGCATGCTGGGAGTTTTGGAGTTTGAGTGTTTGGTGTGGAAAGCTCTATCCTAACTAACTTTCTTGATTCTTTTCTTTACATGTTATTTTCTATGGTGGAGGGTTAATGCAATATTTGTTTTTAGCGGTATCCAAAGTTTTTTTTTTTCAAAGTTAGGGTGGAAGAGGACAGAGTAACTTTCCTGGGGGTTGGAAGGTGTAGTGTGCGCAATGGCTTCTCAGCCTAGCGCGGAGGAGACGCTGTCGATACAGCATGGATTCAGGTGTGTTCCTGAGAACGGAGTTAAGGTGGAGGAGGTTCTGCTCGCGGTCGGTGAACAGGTAGGAGCTGAGTTTATACATTCTGCTTCTAGAATGAACAAAGCTGTGGTTGTGTTCATGAAAAGGGCTAATTTGGTCGGTAGGCTAATTGCTAGCGGAATATTTGTAAGGGATGTGTTGGTGTCAATTTCACCTCTCTCTACCCCTTCAACAAGAGTTGTAGTGGCAAATTTGCCTCCGTTTATTACAGATGATCAAATTAGGAAAGAGCTGAGTCGTTTTGGTAAGTTTGCTAGCGGTTTCCGTGTACTGTCAGCAGGTTTTCAGGCAGATGCCGTTAAGCACGTTGTTTCGTTCAGGAGGCAAGTGTTTATGTTTCTGAACAATAATGAGCAACAGCTAAATGTGCATTTTAAAGTGAGGCATGGGGAGGGGCTCTATGCAGGTTTTGCCAGCACAGATAGTCTACGGTGTTTTGAATGTGGGGATTTGGGGCACAAGAGTTTTGCGTGCCCACATAACGGCCATAGACAAGGTGAGTGTACAAGCGCAAGTGGGGGAAATCGAGGTCAAAATGCAGGGGGTAAGGAGATGCAGACAGCAGAGGCTGGGCCTAGTCAGTCTAGAGATGGTGGTGTAGATGAGGCTGGGCCTAGTCAGGCTAGAGATGGTAGGGTAGTGGAGGCTGGGTCTAGTCAGGCTAGAGATGGTGGAGAAGCAGAGGCTGGGTCTAGTCAGGCTAGAGATGGTAGGGTAGTGGAGGCTGGGTCTAGTCAGGCTAGAGATGGTGGAGAAGCAGAGGCTGGGTCTAGTCAGGCTAGAGATGGTGGGGTAGCTGAGGCTGGGCCTAGACATGCTATGGAGGGTGGTGCAGATGATGCTGGGCCGAGTCATGCTATGGAGGGTGGTGCAGATAATGCTGGGCCGAGTCATGCTATGGAGGGTGGTGTAGCTGAGGCTGGCCCTAGTCATGCTATGGAGGGTGGTGCAGATGATGCTGGGCCTAGTCATGCTATGGAGGGTGGTGTAGCTGAGGCTGGCCCTAGTCATGCTATGGAGGGTGGTGCAGATGATACTGCGTCTAGTCAGGTTATTCTAGTGGATGAGGAGAGTATAGTGGGGAAGTGTAAGAGATTAGGGGGAGGAGGAGGGTGTCAAGAGGAAAAGGAAAAAGGTTGTGGACAAAGGCACCATGGAAATGTTGCCTGTTGCTGTGGGTGAGGCCCTAACCAGAGAGAAAGGGCAGGTGGTCAGGGTGGGAGATAGAAAAGAGGAGGAAAGTGAGTCTGAGGAAGAGGATGAGGAGTTATTTTTTTCAGACTCCTCTTCAATTGGCCCGGAGCTGACAGCCAGTCAACCAGAGGGGTCTAAGTACACGTTGAGAGAACTGACAAGGTTCCTGAATGAGACTAAGGGGAAAAAAGTTAATCTTGAGGCTTTTTTTCCTGATCCTAGAAAGTTTGTAAGATCAGTACAACATGCTATGAGAAATGAGGGGCATGCTGTCCTCTCACCCAGGAAACGGTTTAGGTTGAGGAAGTGAGTCACAACAGTGCGTAAAGGTTTACCTTCAGACACTGTTTAAATGTTTAATTTCTTACTGACACTGGGGCTTTTTGAGCTTTGCTATTGGTCTATTTCTCTGCTGGCTTTTCTCCCACTTCTTATGGAGACTCTTCGGGTAGGCTCGCTCAATATAAATGGCGCCAGAGATGCGGGAAAGAGGAGTGTGTTGGGTGAATATGTAAAACAAAAAAAAGTACAGGTGTTGTTTCTGCAGGAGACGCATAGTGATGTGGTGAATGAAGTTAATTGGGGGCTCTGGTGGAAAGGGGCAAGTGTGTTGAGCCATGGGACAAATCTTAGTGCAGGGGTGGCAGTCCTTTTTGCACCGGGTCTGGCTGTAAAAATTTGCTCCTCAAAGGAGGTGTGTAGGGGTAGGTTGCTTGTTGTTAAAGCAGAAATGAACAACATGTGTTTTGTCTTTATAAATGTGTATGCGCCTAACACAGGGAGAGAAAGAGGGGTTCTATTTGGGAGTCTTAGACAGGAACTCTCACAAGTAGCGCCTGAGGAGACGCTGGTGATCGGAGGTGACTGGAACTGTACAATGGATTTTACAAAAGACAGAAATGGGGAAGAGCCTCATTCAGTGTCAGTGGGAGTGTTAAAGGATATCTTTAATCAGTTTGACCTAGTGGATGTTTGGAGAACTAAACATCCAAACACAAGACAGTATACGTGGGTGAAGGTTTTTGGGGCTAGGGTGAGTGCAGCTCGACTTGATCGTTTTTACATGTCCAGGAATCAGAGCAATAGGCTGCTGGGTGCTACCATTCTCCCAGTGGGGTTTTCGGATCACCACATAACCATGGCTTGGCTGTCTATTTCACCAGGGCCCCGGCAGGCATCTTATTGGAAGTTCAATGTAAAGCTCTTACAAGATGCCACTTTTTGCTCAGGTTTCCAGACTTTTTGGGAAAGATGGGGGCAGCGAAGAGAGGAGTATGAGTCTCTGAGTCAATGGTGGGATGTGGGGAAAGTGCAAATTTGGCTTTTCTGTCAACAGTACACAGCTCTCTCATCCTCAGAGGCTAGGAGAGTATTGGGGGAACTAGAGCGGTGTATTAGTGAGATGGAGGTAGAAATGGTGGGGCAAGGCAATGTAGGCCTCCAGGCTAACTTAGCCGACTACGTAGGGACCTGGGCAGTTTTTTCCAGGTTAAAGCAAAGGGAGCACTTGTAAGAGCTAGGTTCTCCATGCTCAAGGAGATGGATGCTCCCAGCTCCTTCTTCTTTGGTTTGGAAAGACAGAGCAGTGAAGCCAAGGGTATGCATTGTCTACGGCTGTCTGATGGGCGGGTGACCTCTGTGGTGGGGGAGATGCGGGAGCGGACTGTGGAGTTTTATACTGAATTGTATAGGGCAGAAATGTGTGATCCTATGTGTGCTCAGGTCTTGTTCGCAGGACTCCCTAAGCTCTCTCGGGCACAGAGGGATGAAATGGACATTCCTCTGTTGTCACATGAACTGGCAGAGGCAGTAACCCAGATGTCCCCGGTCGTGCACCCGGGGTCGATGGACTTCAGTGGAATTTTACAAAAAATTCTGGGGAACAATTGGACAGGATTTCTTTTGCGTGTTGCGTGAATGCGTCGGGGTAGGAGAGTTGCCGATGAGCTGCCGTCGGGCGGCTCTGACTCTCCTGCCCAAAAAAGGGGACTTGTGTGAACTTAAGAACTGGAGGCCTGTGGCATTACTCTGTGCGGACTACAAGATTTTTGCCAAGGTCCTCTCTAACAGACTGAAGTCCCATCTGGACTCTATAATACACAAGGACCAGACATATTGTGTACCGGGACGCTCAATCACGGACAACTTGTTCTTGATTAGGGACATGTTGGACTTGTCGAGAGGTTCTAATGTGAACTTTGGACTGGTCTCTTTAGATCAAGAGAAGGCTTTTGATAGAGTGGATCATGAGTATCTGTTTAATGTGATGTCTGTGTTTGGGTTTGGGAAGAGTTTTGTGACCTGTGTGAAGCTGTTGTATGCTGGGGCGTCATGTATGGTTAAGGTGGGAGGGGGCTCAGTAGGCCAGTCTGGGTGAGACGGGGCATTAGACAAGGATGCCCTCTATCTGGGCAGCTGTACACACTAGCCATTGAGCCTTTTTTAGGACTGCTACGCAGGAGACTGCGGGGAGTGTGCTGGACAGGCATGGATGTGGTGACAGGAATAGCAGTCTCAGCATATGCAGATGATGTTTCTGTGATGGTCAGGGATGGGCAAGATATGCAGGAACTAGAGACCAGTCTGAAGGTGTACGAGGGAGCTTCATCAGCTAAGGTAAACTGGGGAAAGAGCAAAGCTCTGTTATGTGGGGCATGGGGGATAGGGCTCCTCCTCTGCTTCCAGGGGTTTGCAGTGGGGTTGTGAAGGGCTTAAAGTGTTGGGGGTGTACCTGGGCTCGGAGAGGTGGGTCAGCAAGAACTGGGAGGGGCTGTCACAGGCAGTGGTGTCAAGACTGGCCAGGTGGAGGTGGCTCCTGTCCCAAGTGTCATATAGAGGGAGGGTGCTGATAATCAACAACCTGGTGGCATCTTCCTTGTGGCATAAACTGGCTGTCTTCAACCCCCCCGCCGGTCTGCTTGCAGACCTGCAACGCAAGCTGGTGGACTTCTTTTGGTCGGGACACTGGCTGAAGGCAGCAGTTTTGTACATGACCGTCCACGAAGGAGGACAGGGCCTGGTGGAACTGGAGAGCAGGATGGCTGCTTTCCGACTAAAGGCGGTGCAGAGACTGCTGTACCACACTGATGTTGGCTGGAGGGAACCAGCATGCGTGCTGCTGAGGAGAGCTGGCGGATTAGGGTTGGACCGGCAGCTGTTCCTCATGAAGCTGGAGAGGCTGAGTACAGCAGGTCTCTCAGAGTTTTACTCTGCGGTGCTGAGGGCCTGGCAGCTATTAAGGCCCACACGAGAAGGGGGTGTGGAGCCTGGGCAGTGGGTGTGGGAGGAACCTATCTTCCACAACCCAGCCATCCCTTTGAGATCGGTTCAGTCGGCCACCCTGCAGAGGCAACTGATGGCAGGGGGTTTACAAAGGCTGGGTGACCTGAGACTGCTGGGAGAGGAGGGGTGGAAAACCCCGGAGGTCTTGGCGCAACAAACAGGAATAACGTTTCTTAGGCTGCTGGAGAGATTCCTGGAGGAGGTCCAGGAGGCACTGTCTGAGCCGGTAAGGGGGTGTTTGAGAGGCCAAAGGGAGAGGGGCCCCCAATGTTCCCGCCACTGCAGGTGACGGCAGAGACTGGAGACTGGCAAGGGGGTCTGGAGGACTTGTTAGATTTTAACACTCCGAGCCTGGGGGAGTTTGAGGGGGTGGGAGGTAAAGACCTCTACAACCTCTGCGTTAAGGTTAGGAGCATTAGAAGCCTAACAGGAGTGAAGGCACATCAGTGGCAGGGGGTATGTGGGGCGGAGAGTATGGTGGGTTTTAGATGGAGGGCGCTCTACAAACCCCCAGTACCAAAGAGGTCAGGGGACCTCCAGTGGAGGGTTCTTCATGGAGCCCTGGCCACTAACAGCTGGTTGGCACGGGTTGATCCGGGAATTGGGCAGGGGTGTCCTTTCTGTCAAATGAAAGAAACTTTAATTCATGTGTTTTCTGTGTGCACCAGGTTAATGCCATTAATGTCTCTGTTGGAATGTCTGTGTGACAGGTTGGGGGTGGTTTTTGCTGTTGGGATGTTTATAATGGGATACAGGTATTTGAGTAAGGAGAAAGAAAAATGTGTTTTGTTGAATTTTCTGTTTGCTCAGGCAAAGTTAGCTATTTGGCTAACAAGGAGGAACAGGGTCAAAGGTGGGGGGATAACAGACCCTTTACTACTGTTTAATGGGATGGTCTCTGCGCGCCTTAGGGTTGAGTTTGAGTTCTATAAAATGATCAAATGTGTGGAGATGTTTGAGGAGATATGGTGTGTTGGGGGGGCTGTCTGTATTGCTGGGGAAGATGTTTTGGATATACGGTTGTAGGAGAGGGTTTTTGTGTATGGTGATTTGTATCATGTGGTAGATGGAAAGGTGAGTATGGTACATGTATGCAGTACCAGATATATTTTTATTTTTTATTTTAGGAGTGGGGGGGTGAGTTTTAAATGAATTGAGAATGTTTCAATAAAGAAAGACCAAAAGTCAAAGTCTATCGATCTATCGATCTATCGATCTATCGATCTATCGATCGAGGAGGCTGGGCCGGAGATCACTGATTACAGCCGGCTTGATGATGCTCCTGTTCCACATACTATTTATCCTGTGTGTCTACTTCAAAGGGATGAGAAATAAATGCACACATTGGCCATTAATACAATTTATTCTATGGTAATAAAACAGACAGGATCTGTGGATGAATATGACACCCCATTCCCTACATAGTGCAGTACATCAGACCGTGGCTCTGGTCAGGGACAAAACAGGACGGCATCTGTATTGTGTGATATAGTGGCTATAAAATCAAATCCTGAAATCAAATCAAAGTCTGTGTGTGTGTGTTTGTGTACAGGAGCGAGCATGCATTTGTGTGTGTGCTGTAAATATACCATAGTTGATGTGGTAGAAACTGCAGGAAGCATTCATCAGAGAGACTACATGTATATAGGCAAGCCTCTCTCTCACAGCACTAACACGATCTGGGAACATACAAAAGGTCCCAAATGGTACCCTATTCCTTTTATAGTGCACTACTTTTGACCAGGGCCCTATATAGAGAATAGGGTGCCATTTGGGACATAGGAATGGTTGATCTGGGCTCTGCCCCATAACTCTGTTTGGTAAATGCATTCCACTATTAAGCTGAAGCTCAAAATGAATTGAAAGTCTTCCCGTTTTATTATTATTATTGCATTATTGGTTCCCTTTTGTTGCTGCTTCTGCTCAATTTGACTTATTCAATTTATTGCATTCCTTTATCTTTTCAACCTTATACATTGTACAGTGTACCTATATTACTTGCAAAGAATGTACCATATAATACAGTATATATCTCAATATTGCATTTTAAGCTGAGGTAATTCCTTATGATAAAATTATATCTCCATGTCAATGTCATTGACAATAAAATACATACAACAACTTTCTGGACTATACAGTGCATTTGGAAAGTATTCAGACCCCTTGACTTTTTTCACATTTTCTTACGTTACAGCCTTATTCTAAAATGGATTAAATAATTCCCCCCCCTCATCAATCTACACACACTACCCCATAATGAAAAAACATTTTTGCAACAAAAGAAAGTTAAGAAAAGGATATTTTTACATTCTTGTCGTGATGTGTGTTTTGTTCTATATTTATATTTTATTTTAATCCCCCCTTCCCACAGGAGGGCTTTTGCCTTTTGGTAGGCCGTCACTGTAAATAATCATTTGTTATTAACTGACTCGCCTAGTTAAATAAAGGTTAAATAAAATAAAATAATAAGTATTCAGTCCCTTTACTCAGAACTTTGTTGAAGTGCCTTTGGCAGCGATCACAGCCTCGAGTCTTCTTGGATATGACGCTACAAGCTTGGTACACCTGTATTTGGGGAGTTTCTCCCATTCCTCTCTGCAGATCCTCCCAAGCTCTGTCAGGCTGGATTGGGAGAGTAGCTGCACAGTTATTTTCAGGTCTCTGCAGAGATGTTCGATCGGGTTCAAGGACCACTCAAGGACATTCAAAGACTTGTCCCGAAGCAACTCCTGCGTTATCTTGTCTGTGTGCTTAGGGTCGTTGTCCTGATGCCTTAGTGCTCTGGAGCAGGTTTCCATCAAGGATCACTCTTTACTTTGCTCCGTTCAGCTTTCCGTCGATCCTGACTAGTCTCCCAGTCCCTGCCGCTGAAAAACATCCCCACAGTATGATGCTGCCACCACCATGCTTCACCGTAGTGATGGTGCCAGGTTTCCTCCAGATGTGACACTTGGCATTCAGGCCAAAGAGAGAGAGAATGTTGTTTTTCATGGTCTGAGAGTCCTTTAGGTGCCTTTTGGCAAACTCCAAGAGAGCTGTCATGTGCCTTT
This sequence comes from Oncorhynchus tshawytscha, assembly GCF_018296145.1. Lineage (NCBI taxonomy): Eukaryota > Metazoa > Chordata > Actinopteri > Salmoniformes > Salmonidae > Oncorhynchus > Oncorhynchus tshawytscha. The sequence continues at coordinate 34,318,390 of NC_056454.1, forward strand.
TTACTGAGGAGTGGCTTCAGTCTGGCCACTCCTCAGTAAAAAGCCTGATTGGTGGAGTGCTGCAGAGATGGCTGTCCATCTGGAAGGTTCTCCCATCTCCACAGAGGAACTCTGGAGCTCTGTCAGAGTGACCATCGTGTTCTTTGTCACCTCCGTGACCAAGGCCCTTCTCCCCCGATTGCTCAGTTTGGCCAGGCGGCCAGCTCTAGGAAGAGTCTGGGTGGTTCCAAACTTCTTCGACTTATGAATGATGGAGGCTGGGCATCCCGAGTGGTGCAGCGGTCTTAGACACTGCATCACAATGTTGCGGTGTCACTACAGCCTGGGGTTCAATCCATAGGGCAGCGAGCAATTGGCCCAGAATCGTCCAGGTTAGGGGAGGGTTTGGCCGGGGTGGCTTTGCTTAGTTCATCACGCTCTAGCGACTCCTTGTGGCGGGCCGGGGAGTTGCAGACTGACTTCGGTCGTCAGTTGAACGGTGTTTCCTCCGACACATTGGTGCAGCAGGCTTCTGGGTTAAGCGAGCGGGTGTTAAGTGCTGCTTGGCGGGTCATGTTTTGGAGGACACATGACTCGACCTTCGCCTCTCCCAAGCCCGTTGGGGAGTTGCAGCGATGAGACAAGATCGTAATTATGATATTGGGTTGAAAAAGGGGGTACAAATTACAAAAATATATATTTTTAAATTCAATAAAATAAATGATGGAGTTTGTGTGTTATTAGGGAACTTCATGCTGCAGAAATATTTTGGTTACCTTCCCCAGATATGTGCCTCAACACAATCCTGTCTTGGAGCTCAATGGACAATTCCTTCAACCTCATGGCTTGATTTTTGCTCTGACATGTACTGTCAACTGTGGGACCTTATATAGACAGATGTGTGCTTTCCAAATCAATTGTGTCCAATCAATTGAATTTAACACAGGTGGACTCCAATCAAGATGTAGAAACATCTCAAGGATGATCAATGGAAACAGGATGCACCTGAGCTCAATTTTGTGTCTCATAGCAAAGGGTCTGAATACTTACATTATATGTAGGGTTTACCGTGAATGCGGTCTCAACGAACACGGGAACATTGCCTTTAAATCGCACTGTAGCACAGATCATCTGCAATATGGCTTGAATCGAGCCCTGAGAGTCAGAAACCATAGAAATAGAATGACTATGGACAAAATCATGTAAATAAATCTATTAGAAGGGACATCTATGGACAAAATCAAAGAAAGATAATGACTAGAAGGTACATTTATGACAAAACCATATACATAGAATATAGAGTTCTAATATATGGACAAAACACCCCACAGAATACCTTTGTATCTACTCTTTCTAAGGGCTCAATTCAATCAAATCCACTTCAACCAACATCCGCATAGTGGGTTGTTTAATGTGTTGGAGGTGGAACTAAGTTAGCGCTGTCAAATCCACAAGTGGCTCCCGGCATTATACCTGAAACGGACATGAAGCGGACAAGAAATTTGTGGAGTGGCTGAAAAACGAGTTTTAATGACTTCACCCTAAGTGTATGTAAACTTCTGACTTCAACTGTATGTAAGTAAGCTATTTCTGTTTTCACTCTGTCATTATGGGATATTGTATGTAGATTTATTTTGATTGAATCAATTTTAAAATAAGGCTGTAACGTATCAAAAGGGGAAGGGGTCTGAATACTTTCCGAATGCACTGTAGCTTCATACCGCAATTCTACCCTTCTCTATCTACACAAGAAGAGTATCATCAGTCTCTCCCTTCTCACCTGAAACACCTAGGCTGCATCCCAAATGCACATATTATGGCTACTGTCAAAAGTAGTGCACTAAATAGGGAATAGGGGGCCATTCTGGACTCATCCTTAGTGACTGGGATGAGTCTGCGCTCCTTCCATTTAGCTGGAAAAATCAATAGCTGCAATTTTAGTAATGCAGAACGTCTGGCTGTGTAATGGAATAATCCAGTCTGGGATTATTAACTAGCTAAATCACCATCCCCACCATCGGTATTCACTCCAGTCAATCCCACTGTCATTTCACACTCAGTGGTTAAGGTTATCCTGAGGTAAGGCACACACAGACTAATGGTTATCCTGAGGTAAGGCACACACAGACTAATGGTTATCCTGAGGTAAGGCACACACAGACTAAAATATTATTTTATACACACTTCATTTTGCTGCTCCTGACAAATAGTTTCTATCCTTCTTAAATGGACAAAAAGGTGAGGACAGATGATATATGAGATACCAAACCCCCAGTAATATCTATAATAATTGATTTCATTTTGAGGCAAAGATAAAACAGCAAGGTGCATAGGAGGTGTTCTTATTCCTTTTTTACACCACTAAGAAGATAAATGCATTGTGCAGAAAATTGCCACATTGCATTGGTTCACTTGTACATTTAATGATTCACTTTTGCTCCCTGCTTTGCTCATAACAAATGTTCCCATGCAAATGTACATTTACATGTTAGACATTTTGCAGATGCTCTTATCCACAGTGACTTAGTTAGTCAATTCATCTTCAGATAGCTTGGTGGGACAACCACATATCTCAGTCAGAGTAAGTACCTGCATCTTCAGATAGCTTGGTGGGACAACCACATATCTCAGTCAGAGTAAGTACCTGCATCTTCAGATAGCTTGGTGGGACAACCACATATCTCAGTCAGAGTAAGTACCTTCATCTTCAGATAGCTTGGTGGGACAACCACATATCTCAGTCAGAGTAAGTACCTTCATCTTCAGATAGCTTGGTGGGACAACCACATATCTCAGTCAGAGTAAGTACCTGCATCTTCAGATAGCTTGGTGGGACAACCACATATCTCAGTCAGAGTAAGTACCTTCATCTTCAGATAGCTTGGTGGGACAACCACATATCTCAGTCAGAGTAAGTACCTGCATCTTCAGATAGCTTGGTGGGAACAACCACATATCAAATGTCAGAGTAAGTACCTTCATCTTCAGATAGCTTGGTGGGACAACCACATATCTCAGTCAGAGTAAGTACCTTCATCTTCAGATAGCTTGGTGGGACAACCACATATCTCAGTCAGAGTAAGTACCTTCATCTTCAGATAGCTTGGTGGGACAACCACATATCTCAGTCAGAGTAAGTACCTGCATCTTCAGATAGCTTGGTGGGACAACCACATATCTCAGTCAGAGTAAGTACCTTCATCTTCAGATAGCTTGGTGGGACAACCACATATCTCAGTCAGAGTAAGTACCTGCATCTTCAGATAGCTTGGTGGAACAACCACATATCAAATGTCAGAGTAAGTACCTTCATCTTCAGATAGCTTGGTGGGACAACCACATATCTCAGTCAGAGTAAGTACCTTCATCTTCAGATAGCTTGGTGGGACAACCACATATCTCAGTCAGAGTAAGTACCTGCATCTTCAGATAGCTTGGTGGGACAACCACATATCTCAGTCAGAGTAAGTACCTTCATCTTCAGATAGCTTGGTGGGACAACCACATATCTCAGTCAGAGTAAGTACCTGCATCTTCAGATAGCTTGGTGGGACAACCACATATCAAATGTCAGAGTAAGTACCTTCATCTTCAGATAGCTTGGTGGGACAACCACATATCTCAGTCAGAGTAAGTACCTTCATCTTCAGATAGCTTGGTGGGACAACCACATATCTCAGTCAGAGTAAGTACATTCATCTTCAGATAGCTTGGTGGGACAACCACATATCTCAGTCAGAGTAAGTACCTTCATCTTCAGATAGCTTGGTGGGACAACCACATATCTCAGTCAGAGTAAGTACATTCATCTTCAGATAGCTTGGTGGGACAACCACATATCTCAGTCAGAGTAAGTACCTTCATCTTCAGATAGCTTGGTGGGACAACCACATATCTCAGTCAGAGTAAGTACCTTTATCTTCAGATAGCTTGGTGGAACAACCACATATCTCAGTCAGAGTAAGTACCTTCATCTTCAGATAGCTTGGTGGGACAACCACATATCTCAGTCAGAGTAAGTACCTTCATCTTCAGATAGCTTGGTGGGACAACCACATATCTCAGTCAGAGTAAGTACCTTCATCTTCAGATAGCTTGGTGGGACAACCACATATCTCAGTCAGAGTAAGTACCTTCATCTTCAGATAGCTTGGTGGAACAACCACATATCAAATGTCAGAGTAAGTACATTTATCTTCAGATAGCTTGGTGGGACAACCACATATCAAATGTCAGAGTAAGTACCTTCATCTTCAGATAGCTTGGTGGGACAACCACATATCTCAGTCAGAGTAAGTACATTTATCTTCAGATAGCTTGGTGGGACAACCACATATCTCAGTCAGAGTAAGTACATTTATCTTCAGATAGCTTGGTGGGACAACCACATATCAAATGTCAGAGTAAGTACCTTCATCTTCAGATAGCTTGGTGGAACAACCACATATCTCAGTCAGAGTAAGTACATTTATCTTCAGATAGCTTGGTGGGACAACCACATATCAAATGTCAGAGTAAGTACATTTATCTTCAGATAGCTTGGTGGGACAACCACATATCAAATGTCAGAGTAAGTACATTTATCTTCAGATAGCTTGGTGGAACAACCACATATCAAATGTCAGAGTAAGTACCTTCATCTTCAGATAGCTTGGTGGGACAACCACATATCTCAGTCAGAGTAAGTACCTTCATCTTCAGATAGCTTGGTGGGACAACCACATATCTCAGTCAGAGTAAGTACCTTCATCTTCAGATAGCTTGGTGGGACAACCACATATCTCAGTCAGAGTAAGTACCTTCATCTTCAGATAGCTTGGTGGGACAACCACATATCTCAGTCAGAGTAAGTACCTTCATCTTCAGATAGCTTGGTGGAACAACCACATATCTCAGTCAGAGTAAGTACATTTATCTTCAGATAGCTTGGTGGGACAACCACATATCAAATGTCAGAGTAAGTACATTTATCTTCAGATAGCTTGGTGGGACAACCACATATCAAATGTCAGAGTAAGTACATTTATCTTCAGATAGCTTGGTGGAACAACCACATATCATATGTCAGAGTAAGTACATTTTTCATCAATAAAGTAGCTATCAGCTAAGTCAGTGCTAGTAGGAGGAATAAGTGCAAGTAGGGAGAGGCAATTCATGGTTGTGCAGTGGATGCGAGCTTCGACTGGAAGCCAGTTTAGTGTGTGGAGGAGCCAGGATATGTGGGAGAACTTGGGAAGGTTGAACACCAGGCGGGCTGCAGCATTCTAGATAAGTTGCAGGGGTTTGATGGCACAAGTGGGGAGCCCAGCCATCAACGAGTTGCAGTAGCCCAGATCGGCGATGACAAGTGCCTGGATTAGGACATTCACTGCTTCCTGTGTAAGGTAGAGTCGTACTGTACGGATGTTGTAGAGCATGAACCTGCAGGAGCTTTGATGTTTGCAGAGAATGACAGGGTATTGTCCAGGGTCACGCCAAGGTTCTTGGCACTCGGGGAGGGGGACCATGGAGTTGACAACCATGATGGAGAGGTCTTGGAGCAGGTAAGGAGGAAGAGTAGCTCCATGTTGTTGAGGCTGAATTTGAGGTGATGGGTCGACATCCAAGCTGGGAGATATCTGCCAGGCATGCAGAAATGGTTTCGCCACTTGGGTGTCAGATGGGGGGAAGGAGAAAACTGAGCCCTGGGGGTCCGCAGTAGTGATAGCACATGATACAGACACAGATCCTCTCCACATCACCTGGTAGGAGCGGCCTGCCAGGTAAGATGCAATTTAAGAGTGTGCAGACCCTGAGACACCCAGCCCTGAGAGGGTGGAGAGGAGGATCTGATAGAGCCTGAGACACCCAGCCCTGAGAGGGTGGAGAGGAGGATCTGATAGAGCCTGAGACACCCAGCCCTGAGAGGGTGGAGAGGAGGATCTGATAGGGGGAGTAGGTGGGGGAGTAGGTGGATGATTAAGGACGGATAAGTGTGTGTGAGTGTGTGTGTGTGTGGTAAGGAGTAGCTCATCCAAGGGCAATGAGCCCAATTTGTCCTGATGGTGGCGCTGTGGTGCATCATTCCCTCCAGCGTGTCCTATTGGTCAGTGCATTGGTTTACCACGTCTGTGCATTAATGGGGGTTAAAGCATCAACACCCCCATAAAGAGGGAGAGAGAAGGAGAGAAAAACTAAGAGGGAGAGGGAGAGAGAGAGAGAGAGAGAGAGAGAGAGAGATTACAGCATTACATCAACTAATCAGTACTGATACTAAATTATTATATATCTGATTAGCTTCCCCTTCTTATTCAATACCAAGCCAATCTGTATCTATTGACTTGGCATCGATCTAATCTTACCTTATGTTCACCTAATGCCTTTTTTGCACTATTGGTTAGAGCCTGTAAGTAAGCATTTCACTGTAAGGTCTAAATCTGTTGTATTCGGTGCACGTGACAAATAAACTCTGATTTTATTTGATCTGTTGGCCTGACCATCAAGACAAAAGGAGTTTTTCCGTATGCTGTGCATCTTCCCAAAGAAAGACTATTTATTCAGGAACAGCACTTTAAAAAGAAAAGGGAACAAACACACCATAGTATATCTTGTTCTATAACCAGAATAAGGGAGGTGTTGGGAAAAAGAGAAAGGAGCACTGATGCTACCTGGCTCTCCAACAAAGGGGCATGGATTGAGGAGAAAACTAAAGTCAAGAGGAAAGTCCTGGAGGACCATGAAAGTTGATAAATACGCTTATTTATTATTTAACATAAATCCAACACTTAACCTTCATCAGCGAGTTGAGAGAAGGACAAGAGAAGGGGAATATTGAGGGGACAATGACACAGGAAGCCTGGGGAGTGGGTCAGGAGGTTGGAGGGTTGGGGGGGTGACTGTATGTTGTCCTCCACACCTCATTGCCTGCTCAACAAGGGGTAGGGGTGACAGAATACCAATAGGCATCTGGGCATGGGGGGGCATCTGGGCAGGGTGTTTGATGAAAAGAGCATCAGAGGAAATATATAGCAGTAGGTAGACAACCACTTCTTATAGCCTTTAGCCGTACTCTCATCTTACTCCTCCTCTGTTCCTCTGGTAATGTAGAGGTTAACCCAGGCCCTGTGTGTCCCCAGGCGCTCTCATTTGTTGACTTTTGCAACCGTAAAAGCCTTGGGTTCATGCATGTTAACACAAGAAGCCTCCTCCCTAAGTTTGCTTTATTCACTGCTTTAGCACACTCCATCAACCCTGATGTCCTATCCGTGTCTGAATCCTGGCTTAGGTAGGCCACCAAAATTCTGAAATTTCCATCCCCAATTACAACATTTTCCGTTAAGACAGAACTACTCAAGGGGGGCGGAATTGCAATCTACTGTAGAGATAGCCTGCAGAGTTCTGTCATACTATCCAGGTCTAGGCCCAAACAGTTCGAGCTTCTACTATAAAATATCCATCTCTCCAGAAATAAGTCCCTCACTGTTGCCTCTTGTTATAGACCCCCCTCAACTCAGAGCTGTGCCCTGGACACCATATGTGAATTGATTGCCCCCCATCTATCGTCAGAGTTCGTAATTCTAGGTGACCTAATTAGGATATGCTTAACAACCCGGCCGTCCTACAATCTAAACTAGATGCCATCAATCTCACACAAATTATCAAAGAACCTACCAGCTACAACCCCAAATCTGTGAACATGGGCACCTCATAGATATCATCGTGACCAACTTGCCCTCTAAATAAGCATCTGCTGTTTTCAACAAGGATCTCAGCGATCACTGCCACATTGCCTGCATCCGTTATGGGTCCTTGGTCAAACGACCACCACTCATCACTGTCAAACGCTCCCTAAAGCACTTCTGCGAGCAGGCCTTTCTAATGAACCTGGCGCGGATATCCTGGAAGGATATTGACCTCATCCCGTCAGTAGAATATGCCTGGTTGTTCTTTAAAAGTGCTTCCCTCACTTAAATAAGCATGCCCCTTTCAAAAAATGTAGAACTATGAACAGATACAGCCCTTGGTTCACTCCAGACTTGACTGCACTAGCTTCGAATAGACCCCAGGAACCAATACACACAGTCAGTTAGGAAAGCAAAGGCTAGCTTTTTCAAACAGAAATTTGCATCCTGCAGCACTAATTCCAAAAAGTTTTGGGACACTATAAAGTCCATGGAGAATAAGAGTACCTCCTCCCAGCTGCCCACTGCACTGAGACTAGGGAAACACTGTCATCACTGTCGTGATAAATCCACGATTATTGAGAATTTCAAAAAGTATTTCTCTACAGCTGGCCATGCTTTCCACCTGGCAACCTAAACCAAGGCCAACTGCTCTGCACCCCCCGCAACAACTGGCCCAAGCCACCCCCCCACTTCTCTGTCATCCAAATCCAGACAGCTGCTGTTCTGAAAGGGCTTCAAAATCTGGACCTCTACAAATCAGCTGGGCTAGACAATCTGGACCCTCTCTTCCTAAAATTATCCACAGACATTGTTGCGACCCCTATTACTAGTCTGTTCATCCTCTCTTTCGTATCGTCTGAGATTCCGAAAGATTGGAAAGCGGCTGCGGTCATCCCCCTCTTCAAAGGGGGAGACACTCTAGACCCAAACTGTTACAGACCTATATTCATCCTGCCCTGCCTTTCTAAAGTCTTCGAAAGCCAAATGAACAAACAGATCACCGACCATTTCGAATCCCACCGTACCTCTCCGCTATGCAATCTGGTTTTCGAGCTGGTCACGGGTGCACCTCAGCCACGCTCAAGGTCCTAAACGTTATCATAACCGCCATTGATAAAAGACAGTACTGTGCAGCCGTCTTCATCGACCTGGCCAATGCTTTCGACTCTGTCAATCACCGTATTGTTATCGGCAGACTCAACAGCCTTTGTTTCTCTAATGACTGCCTCGCCTGGTTCACTAACTACTTCTCAGACAGAGTTCAAATCAGAGGGCCTGTTGTCCTGCCCTCTGGCAGTCTCTATGGGGGTGCCACAGGGTTCAATTCTCAGGTCGACTCTTTTCTCTGTATATATATCAATGATGTCGCTCTTGGGTGATTCTTTGATCCACCTCTACGCAGACGATCTGGCCCTTATTTGGACACTGTGTTAACAAACCTAAAAAACGAGCTTCAACGCCATACAACTCTCCTCCCGTGGCCTCCAACTGCTATTAAACGCTAGTAAACTAAATGCATGCTCTTCAACCGATCGCTGCCCGCACCTGCCCGCCCGACTATCATCACTACTCTGGGCGGTTCTGACTTAGAATATGTGGACAACTATAAATATCTAGGTGTCTGGCTAGACTGTAAATTCTCCTTCCAGACTCACATTAAGGATCTCCAATCCAAAGTTAAATCTGGAATCGGCTTCCTATTTTACAACAAAGCCTCCTTCACTCATGCTGCCAAACATACGTAAAACTGACTATCCTACCGATCCTTGACTTCGGCGATGTCATTTACAAAATATCCTCCAACACTCTACTCAGCAATTTGGATGCAGTCTATCACAGTGCCATCTGTTTTGTCACCTAAGCCCCATATACTACCCACCACTGTGACCTATATGCTATTGGCTTGTCATCACTACATATTCGTCGCCAAACCCACTGTCTCCAGGTCATCTATAAGGTCACCTTTGCTAGGTAAAGCTCCGCCTTATCTCAGCTCACTGGTCACCATAGCACGCGCTCCAGCAGGTATATTTCACTGGTCATCACCAAAAGCCAACACCTAATTTGTCCGCCTTTCGTTCCAGTTATCTGCTGCCAATCACTGGAACTAATTGCAGAAATCACTGAAGTTGGAGACATATCTCCCTCACTAACTTTAAGCATCAGCTGTCAGAGCAGCTTGCCGATCGCTGCAGCTGTACACAGCTGAAAATAGCCTATCCAACTACCTACCTCATTCCCATATTTGTCTTTCTGCTCTTTTGCACACCAGTATTTCTACCTGTACATCCTCATCTGCACATATTTCACTCCAGTGTAAATTGCTAAATTGTAATTACTTCGCCACTATTGGCCTATTTATTGCTTTACCTCCTTAATTCATTTGCACACACTGCATACAGATTCTTCTATTGTGTTATTGACTGTAGGATTGTCTATCCCATGTGTAATTCTGTGTTGTTTTTGTCGCACTGCTTTGCTTTATCTTGGCCAGGTCGCAGTTGTAATGAGAACTTGTTCTCAACTGGCCAACCTGGTTAAATGAAATAAATTAAAAGGTAGACAACACACATCTTCCTGATCCTGATCTGACCTTGAGAGGATCTCTTGGAGAGGTCAAAGCACAGCAGCAGAAAGGTTTGGACTGAAGAGCTGTATTGTTCACACTCACAAGACAGGCGGATGTCGCACAGGAGGGGCTACCAGGCAGCCATCTTTCCTCTATCCCTGTATGCCAAACCATCTGCCAGACAGGCGTCTCTCTCTCTCTCTCTCTCTCTCTCTCTCTCTCGTGTGAGGTCATGGGCAAGCAGAAGGTCTGAGCTGGACCTCTCAGTCTGTCACCCCCCCCCCACAGACACACAGACAACCACACACACATGGCCACACGACGAGGCCAGGTCCAAGGTTCTGAGGGAGTAGCAGGAAAGTGACACAACATACGCCAACATATGACCTTGTCCTGGATGGATGGATGGCCATTGCCCCTCTCAGGCCTGGCACGGCGGCATGGTGGGCAGAAAGAGGGCACCAGACGGGCCTGGTAATGTGTTTGGCATCATGAGAGTTGTGATGTATGTGTGTAACTCACCTCTAACCGCTACATCCCGGTGACATCATGAGCCAACAATGTGTGTGTGTGTGTGTGTGTGTGTCTGAGAGAGAGGTGTGTGTGTGGGGGGTGTAGTTCATTAACAACACTGCAGGGGCTATAGGGGAAGAGGGTATGGAGGGATAGGGCGGCTGGGGGCTACCAATTACTCCACCTGTTAGGTACTTTTGTTTGTTTCGCAGGAAGTCATGGAGTCTATAGCTACTGACAGCTACAAGACTGTCAGTAACTGGTGGCTTGTGTACACACTTTAAAGGTCCGTCTGAATTCAATATTTATATTTGAAGTAGGTAACAGGTTAATAATTAACAACAGAATGTTTTGTAATGCTCAGACATCCATTTTAGTAACTTCCCATTCACACAAAAACAAGCAGACACACAACCTAATCAAACCCAGCCCCACACGACACAGAGAGCAGTACATCCACTAAGGCAATGCCAGGTAAGGTAACAGAGTATTACAATGCATGAATAGAAAAGGGAGAGAAAACAAAACAATCCTACTGACCTATCAACGAGGAAACGAAACAATCCTACTGACCTATCAACGAGGAAACAAAACAATCCTACTGACCTATCAACGAGGAAACAAAACAATCCTACTGACCTATCAACGAGGAAACAAAACAATCCTACTGACCTATCAACGAGGAAACAAAACAATCCTACTGACCTATCAACGACAAAACAATCCTACTGACCTATCAACGAGGAAACAAAACAATCCTACTGACCTATCAACGAGGAAACAAAACAATCCTACTGACCTATCAACGAGGAAACAAAACAATCCTACTGACCTATCAACGAGGAAACAAAACAATCCTACTGACAAAACAATACTGACCTCAAACGAGGAAACAAAACAATCCTACTGACCTATCAACGAGGAAACAAAACAATCCTACTGACCTATCAACGAGGAAACAAAACAATCCTACTGACCTATCAACGAGGAAACAAAACAATCCTACTGACCTATCAACGAGGAAACAAAACAATCCTACTGAAAACAAAACAAAACAATCCTACTGACCTATCAACGAGGAAACAAAACAATCCTACTGACCTATCAACGAGGAAACAAAACAATCCTACTGACCTATCAACGAGGAAACAAAACAATCCTACTGACCTATCAACGAGGAAACAAAACAATCCTACTGACCTATCAACGAGGAAACAAAACAATCCTACTGACCTATCAACGAGAAAACAAAACAATCCTACTGACCTATCAACGAGGAAACAAAACAATCCTACTGACCTATCAACGAGGAAACGAAACAATCCTACTGACCTATCAATGAGGAAACAAAACAATTCTACTGACCTATCAACGAGAAAAGAAATTTCACTATTCAATCACTATGATGTTTAGGTCAGCAGCAGATTGAATTGATTGGGTAAAGTAGTAGGCTGCTCCAGCCAGAGACAACGGTACAGATGTAAAACAAGATCAAGATCAAAACACAATAAAGCCTGGAGGCTTATTTCCATTGTGGTCCTCATTTTGAAGCAAGACGACAGGTGGGGAATTTACAACATTGTATAACACTACAGCACAGAAGTGACGTATATGAGTCACATTGGGAGAGAATACATCAAAGCGCCATGTTCATTTTAAATTGTTTTTAAAAAAAAACTATTTTCTGATGACAGTTTGTTTTCAGGTAGCTTGGTAAGCTGTCCCACATACTGTAACTGTAGCAGAATACAAAAATCTGTTTCTCTCTCTTTCTTTCTTTGCCATCAGCCGTGAAGACTGCACTGTAAAAAAATGTGGGTGGTTAGTAAACGATACTTGAAAATATAATTATTTGACGTCAAAACATGTAGTTGTCATCTTTACTTGAACACACAGTTGAAGTCTGAAGTTTACATACAAATAGGTTGGAGTCATTAAAACTAGTTTTTCAACCACTCCGCAAATTTCTTGTTAACAAACTATAGTTTTGGCAAGTCGGTTAGGACATCTACTTTGTGCATGACAGAAGTAATTTTTTCAACAATTGTTTACAGACAGATTATTTCACTTATAATTCACTGTATCACAATTCCAGTGGGTCAGAAGATTACATACGTACAAACAATAGTACGCAAGTATAAACACCATGGGACCACGCAGCCACCATACCGCTCAGGAAGGAGACACGTTCTGTCTCCTAGAGATGAACGTACTTTGGTGCGAAAGTTCCAATCAATCCCAGTACAACAGCAAAGGACCTAGTGAAGATGATGGAGGAAACAGGTATAAAAGTATCTATACCCACAGTAAAAATTAGTCATATATCGACATAACCTGAAAGGCCGCTCAGCAAGGAAGAAGTCACTGCTCCTAAACCACCATAAAAAAGCCAGACTACGGTTTGCAACTGCACATGGGGACAAAGATCATACTTTTTTGGAGAAATATCCTCTGGTTTGATGAATCAAAAATAGAACTGTTTGGCCATAACGACCATCGTTATGTTTGAAGGAAAAAGGGGGAGGCTTGCAAGCCGGAGAACACCATCCCAACCGTGAAGCACGGGGGTGGCAGCATCCTGTTGTGGGGTGCTTTGCTGCAGGAAGGACTGGTGCACTTCACAAAATAGATGGCATCATGAGGGAGGAAAACAACATGGATATATTGAAGCAACATCTCAAAACATCAGTCAGGAAGTTAAAGCTAGGTTGCAAATAGGTCTTCCAAATGGATAATGACCCTAAGCATCCTTCGAATGTTGTGGCAAAATGGCTCAAGGACAACAAAGTCAAGGTATTGGAGTGGCCATTACAAAGCCCTGACCTCAAACCTATAGAAAATGTGTGGGCAGAACTGAAAAAGCATGTGCGAGCAAGGAGGACTAAACACCTGACTCAGTTACACCAGCTCTGTCAGGAGGAATGGGCTTGTGGAAGGCTACCCAAAATGTTTGACCCAAGGGTTAAACCATTTTAAAGGCAATGCTACCAAATCCTAATTGAGTGTACGTAAACTTCTGACCCATTGGGAATGTGATGAAAGAAATATAAGCTGAAATAAATCACTCTCTACTATTGTTCTGACATTTCACATTCTAAAAATAAAGTGGTGATCCTAACTGACCTAAAAAAGGACATTTTTACTAGGATTAAATGTCAGGAATTGCTAAGGTGTATGTAAACTTCCAACTTCAACTGTAATTAGCACTTTATTCTACTTCACTTGTTGAACCAACCAACAAATGAAATAAAAATCAACATAAGATAAATGCATGATCTAAACAACTTTGTGTGTCTAAAAACAACTCCAAGGTACATTGTGTTTAACTTTAATTTAATTTAAAAAAAAATAGTTATGCCAACAACTTGACATGTGCCTCTTTTACACAATGTGGTTTGAATTTTTGAAGAACGAAATGCATATTTCTACATTGGTATCAAACAATGTGTTATGCTATGAGGTGTAATGGATCATGATGAATGGATATCAAAACCTCCTGGCAAATTTACATTCAATGATGAGAGCACCCATTCTCGCCATTAGTAAGATTGTGCTCGACACTCTTGAGAGGCAAGTACATCAAGTTACAAAGCGTGCAGCTTTACCTCCAGTTAGTGCTAGTGGAATGAGTACTGTGCTCAACAATTCCCGCTAAAGGGGATAAAAATGTCAAGTGATTAAATATAAAGCCATAACAAAGACACTGTCACGTCCTGACCTGAGTTCCTTTTTTATGTCTCTATTTTAGTTTGGTCAGGGCGTGAGTTGGGGTGGGCATTCTATGTGTTGTTCTATGTTTTTGTATTTCTGTGTTTGGCCTGGTATGGTTCCCAATCAGAGGCAGCTGTTTATCGTTGTCTCTGATTGAGAACCATACTTAAGCAGCCTTTTTTCCCCCTGTGATTTGTGGGTAATTGTTTACTGTCTCTGTGTCTGCACCAGACAGAACTGTTTCGTTTTCGTTCGTTCTCTTGTTATTTTGTGTTCAGTTTAAATAAATATTAACATGGACACGTACCACACTGCATATTGGTCCGATCCTTCCTACTCCTCCTCAGAAGAGGAGGTACAGACACGATCAATGAAAGTAACTAATCAGAAAGATTAAGTAGATCTGATATACAACAGTTCTGGATTTGATCAAATTAAGTTGGATCTTAGACATTTTTTTATGCCGGACTTATATTATTTGTGCTTGTGAAACACGAAAAGTTAAGTATATTATACGTAAAAATGTTGGAAATACTAAAAAAGCTGATACAAATACTTTTTCAAAAGTGGAACTTAGACAATGTTTTTTACAGTGATGTCAACAACAACCTGAAGAATAAAGGGCTGAAGACACAGAAGGCAGATAGAGGCATAAAACTACCACAGAGTCTGCAAAGGGCCAAGCCTGATCCAGCCTGACAGAGCCATCTCTCTTGATGATGCAGGACACTTCAGTTCTGAACGGCTCATTTCTCTTAGGCTTTGTTTACCAGACACCGTAACAGACGAACTGACTGGCCCAGAGGCCAATCAACAGCACTTAACCAGTGGCTTCACTTTATTGACTTTAGTCAGCATTATGTTGAGCCTGAATAGCTTCAGACCTGTATAGTAGCACCAGTACCTAGCAGCCTACAGTTTGATGCTGCACCTTCACTGCTTCTATCGGACCTTTGGTTGAGGCAGCACATCAAATGCGCCTGGTTAGTCTGAGGGGGGGCAGACAGGAAGGAAATGTGTTTCCACAACCCAGTCTCTCTCTTACTCTCTCTCACTCTCCAGCGTGAGCTGTCAATCACATTTAACTTTTTATCCCCAGCCCCTCCCCTTAACATGTCTCCTGGCTGCTAATTGGCCCACCCGTTCAACAATGTACTGCTCAATTTGTCAGGCCTTGGAGCTCCTGTGAGATGCTAGCCATGCCTGGTCAGCACTAAGAAAGCCGGGGCGATTAAAACGCCTGGAGGGTAGGGAAACAAAGTGTGTGTCCCAAATGGCACCATATTCCCTACATAGAGCAGCCCTATGGACTCTGGTCAAAAGTAGTATACTATATAGGGAATAGAGTAATATAATACTGGTGCTAAGATGAAAGACTTACCCAACACACGGGAGTCCATTAAAAGCCTCTTTAGGATACAGAATAATTAGCTGTAATGTAGAAATCATAATAATGATCATAATCATAATGATAATCGTAAGTGCTCAGTGCTGTCATAATAACATCATTTGGATATGGTGTAATGAGAGCCATTATATTTGATCTATGATTGATCTGGGAGAATGAATGAGAGAAAGGGGATGGGGAGGGAGGGATAGAGGGAGAAAGAGAGAGAAACCAAGTGAGAGAGCGCTCAGCAATCAACCAAGTTTCCCATGGAACACATTTACAGAGAGAGAAAGTGTACAGAGATAATCCATATGATTTCTACATACACAACAGCAACATCAAATTAATTATTGGTCTGTACTGAAGAATGTGCTCTCTCTCTCTCTCTCTCTCTCTCTCTCTCTCTCTCTCTCAATTCAATTTGCTTTATTGGTATGACGTAACAATGTACATATTGCCAAAGCATACTTTGGAAATTAAGTGATACATTTACAATATTAACATAATCAAAGTAATTGTAATCAATATTGCCAACAGTAACAACAATAATCCAGGGGAAAAAAAACATACATTGAACAATAACAATGGCATAGAGGTTGTTTGGTCTGTCAGACACTGTCGCTCATTTTGTAGCAGGCAGCAATGTAGTGCGCTGCCAACCCACAGCTCTCTGCGTCCTCCACCAACAGGACGGGTAGCCTCTCTCTCTCTCTCTCTCTGTCTCTTTTACAAATCAATTCAATTCTATCCCGATCTCTATTTCTTCATAGTGTTTCCCTTGGCCGGCAGGCCCTCAGGTTGGCTCTCTCTCATTCACTGTTTACTCATTCAGAGGATGACCGGACTCCTCTGGCTATAGTAAATAATACACACTTGTCTGCTCCCTGAGATGGCTGTGTGTGTGTGTGTGTGTGTGTGTGTGTGTGTGTGTGTGTGTGTGTGTGTGTGTGCCTGCGTGCGCGTGTGTTTGTAAAAAGCTTCCAATCAACATTCAGTGAGAGGGTTAGGGATCACTCTCCACTCCAGAACAGTGAGGGGTTATCTAGAGTGCTCCCTGAACCGTGGCCTTGAGAACAGCCCAGCGTGAACAGGCCGGTGTGTACTGCAGAACAGTGGTGTGTGTTTGTGTTAGCCTCTCCACTGCCCAGGCTGAACATGGAGGCAGTGGTTCAGTGAGAGGGTTAGGATCATGTCTCTCCACTCCAGAACAGTGAGAGGGTTAGGATCGTGTCTCTCCACTGCAGAACAGTGAGAGGGTTAGGATCGTGTCTCTCCACACCAGAACAGAGAGAGGGTTAGGATTGTGTCTCTCCACTGCAGAACAGTGAGAGGGTTAAGATCGTGTCTCTCCACACCAGAACAGAGAGAGGGTTAGGATTGTGTCTCTCCACTGCAGAACAGTGAGAGGGTTAAGATCGTGTCTCTCCACTGCAGAACAGTGAGAGGGTTAAGATCGTGTCTCTCCACTGCAGAACAGTGAGATGGTTAGGATCATGTCTCTCCACTCCAAAACAGAACAGTGAAAGGATTAGGATCGTGTCTCTCCACTCCAGAACAGTGATATGCATCTCAGCTTAAAATAAATAACTTTGTTTCTTATCTCATTTATGAGATACAGATGTATTTCCTCACAAAGGAACCATGGCTGACAACCTACTGTTTATCCCTAAGGCTTTAAGCCAATCAGTGGACAGACACAGCCAATTCAGTTACTACTACAGTCTCAATCAGACATATCCATAGGCACACAAGCTGTGAGATAGAGAGAGAGAGAAAAAAAAAGGGAGAGAGAAAAAGAGAATGAAAGTGAGAGATAATAGGAACAAAACAATGTACCAGACAGTGTGCGTCTATACTTGACATGCACGTCCATGCCTAGTACCTCCAGTCCCGGGCGTGGGCCCATACCAGATGGCTGAGTGGTGTAAATATGGCCAACTTGACCCAATGAAACAGATAACAATCGGCCAGACCCATTACTGTTCACGGTTCATTGCACCGCTGTCCGATACGGAGAGAGCCTTGACTGTGTTAAACTCATGACCGCTTACACACTCCATTCACAGCGTAACATTTGGATTGCTTTTCCTCGCAATCACACCATGCCATGGTTTATATTTCCCAACACATTAACTGTGTGACAGGGGATTCCATGCCACTTGGTTTATGGTTTAGGCTGTTAAAAGTATTGAGAGTGTGGTTTAACACTAGAACCGCCAGGCCTTTCAGCCTATAAGTACCCGCTAGAGAACGCTGAGAACGTTGCCGGACATCCCTGATAGATGCATATCAAACAAAAGCACCAACGCTTGATAAATAGTGCATTAACTACTGTAAAGGATTCATTTTGTGGAAATATATAAAAACAAAAATTTACAACAATAGTTATTAGTTTAGTTAGAGTCAAGGATATGTTTTGTGTAATTCTACAAAATATAGGTCTATAGCCTATTTCAGTTCATTCATTTGATCAACTTTTGTAGATTTGATTAGTAATAGAGATATAGTAATTCATAATGTCCAGTTACAGCTTCTTTAGACAAAGTAGAAACAATAAAGATAATAATAATATAACCAGCCACGTGGACAGGTGAAATGATGTGTCGTATTCCTAAACAAAAGCACCAGTGCATGAACAATTGTATGGATGAATTGCATAAATGAATATTCATGAACATATATTCATGACAAGATATAAAACAGTCATTTCTTGATTGTATCGGACACCGTAGTGTGCCTTTATGCCCGTGCTTTTATGCATGAATCAATCTGGTCTTCTCTTTATGGGCCTTGTTTCGTGTGCACCTGCCGAAGGTGTTGCATAATCTCTCTGAAGCGGTTGAAGTCCACCTCATACACTTCAGACTAAAATGAATCCACCTCCATGCTCTTTCTGCCTGACACCCCACAAACATACAAGAGTGCAATAAATGCTTTACGTACAGTGTCCTTTTCTGTGCACATGATGTGCAATCTCTGATGTGCTGCAACGTCTGCATGTCCCATAAACTCGGCACCCTTTTCTACCCAAACCGTGCCATCCCTCCCAGACCCCTGTCTCACCGTGGCAGCTGGGATCACCATCTCAGTTGGTTCTGTTCTGACATCGGAGGCAGAGGCTCAAATCAACATCAAAATCAGATGAAGATTTCAAACTCAGTGTCCGGTCCTCCATCCGACTCCAACTCATCTAAATTCTGCAGCATTTGCAATGCTGTCAGTGCGTCCATTCATTTGGTTGTATGTAGTACTCAGTGTCTGATTTGACTCTCCGAGAGGAAATTATCAAGTATTTCATAATAAAATAATTAGAACGCCCACAACACCCACAATTCTTCATCAATACACTATTGTTCTAAATTCAATCATCCTCTTCACCCTCCTCATTCAGGCCAATCAAATGCGATCACCCTCTTCATTCAGGCCAATCAAATGCGATCACCCTCTTCACCCTCTTCATTCAGGCCAATCAAATGCGATCACCCTCTTCACCCTCTTCATTCCGGTCATTGATGCTCTATCTGGTTTCTATCACCCATTTACTCATTGACGACAGAATAGCATATTTTAATTGTAATTTTATTATGTTACTAGTTTTTGCTTAGTAGCCAGAGCAATGCTGACATTTGGAAGTAGAGCTGCAACTTTAGAATATGTCATAGAAACTGCAGAGTATGCTCTTCCTGATATCATTTAGAAATCTAAATGGTTTACCTGCATGTAAGGATTTGATAAAGTGATGCTCCTTTCCATGCATTTGTCAATTACAAGATGTGCCCATCTCTTCGTGTACAATTTGACAACTGAAAGGCCTTATATCGTCACTCACCGGATGATTGTCAATGTAATCTTGTCTATAGACTAAGTCTTATTATGAGTGATTACTTTCGGTGTAGTTTAGGTGTAGTTTCGCTGGGCCGGCTGAGCAGGCTGACTGGCATTGTTGTTGTTTTTTCAGAGGGTAGATCGGCTTTAATAGTGCAGATAGATTGTAGATTCCATCAATGTAATTGTCTGCATCATTTCCAATGCTGACTGGCATTGTTTGTTTCCTGCTCATGAACTTGCGAGGATATATTTTGCATTATTCTAAAGGCCTAATGCAACTTGTTAAAATGTTGTTCTAAATGAAGTCGAGCTCTACCCTAATTCGTTCAGTTAGGCCTAACTTAAGTTTGATTGTGTAGAAACTCGCACAATTATCGCCCATTCCATCCATTTGTCATTCATTCAGAGAGTTGGCATCATTTGTCTCCCTCCAGTCATCAACTTGGACAGAGTCAAGGATATGTTTTACATTATTCTGAAGGCCTATTGCAACATGTAGCAGGTTTTATTTTCCATTATAATACACCTCATTAGTAGAGTTACAGTAAATAAAACAGACCCATAACAGCTTCTTTTTACAAACTAAAACCTAAATGCAAATTGTATTAACTTGCAAGTCGTACAGTCAAATGATTTGCTGCTGATAAATAGGCATACCACAACCTCATCATTACACTATTGTCTTTCTAAATGAAATCAACCTCTTCACCCTCCTTATCATTCAGTTAGGCCTAATTTAAATTACATTGTGAAGTAAGGTACAGAATTATCACTCATTCATCCATTTGTCATTCATTCAGTGAGGAGAGAGAGATACATTAGCACCTGGCTGGGTACCAACGTCCTATAGCACATTGTCTTGGTGGGTTAAGTTAGGAATAGGTGTGGAAAAAAACAAGCAAAAAGGCTATAAATACTTTTCTGTTTCTGATTTCAAAATTGTTACGTAAAATACAAACATTTAGGAAAAGTTAGGGAAGGAGCAGGACATAGCTTTTTGGGGATTCTAGTGTTAAGAGCCTGCTGGTCAGTGTCACTGTAGTTCATGGTCATGGTTCTGATAATGACCCAGGCTTCACTGAACAACCTGATCCTCTTACCCCCTCCCGACCAATCCTTCATACAAGTGGGGAGAGGCAGAGCATGCTTTAGAATTTGCATCAGTGAATGTTAGTTGAGCTTTGTCTAAGCAGTGCACACTCAAATATGTTCAACTACTCATCCAGATAAGCACGCACACATGCACAGACGCAAACAGTTTAACATTCCAATTTAATTCAGGGGGCTGGTGCAGACAGAATAGTCTATTCCACATTGTGTGTGTGTGTGTGTGTGTGTGTGTGTGAGTGCATGTGTTTGTTTGGGTGGCGGGCTGCTTAGTACTCGGGAAAGCAGATGGAGGAAAAGAGAGAGGGAGAGGACAAGAAGGAGAGAGAGACTGATACGGCAGTAAATAGAGACAGAGAGATAAACAAGAACAGCACAAGCAAGAGAAAAAAGAAGACAACTTGAGGTGAACCCAGGCAGCAGAGAAAACACCGTGAGAAATAGGAAAGAAACGATCCAGAGAGAAAAAGACAGAAACTACCATTCCTTCCAGCCCTGGTGCTTGTAAACACCCAACAGGAATACTGTTCTTTAGAGAGATACTATACTTCTTAAAGGGCCTCACAATACAAGCTTCAAGCTATGAAATACTATGAGGGTACCTGAAAGTATCAGTCAACTTCTCTGGCTCACTGAACAATGCTAAGAGTAAGAGGATATTCTACAACATTTCCTCTCAATTTTGCACAACAACAGTGTTACTATGAACAAAACAAATCAGAGGACACAAACACCCACAGGCACCAGGCCAAAATAGTGCAAGCTTTCAACAGTTAACAATGGTTTCCCTCTCAGGTCCTTATAGTCCTGAGATCCTCCTCTAGAGGGGTGAGAGGTCAGAGTTTCGGTCAGCTGTCACTCTGCTTAGAGGCACGGAGGATGAGTGACAGGTCACGCACGCGCACGCACGCACGCATGCACACGCACCCCCCCCCACACACACACACGTCCTTCCAGGTCTGTCAGGTCAGGGTCAAGGCAATTACTGCTACTGTGTGTGGCAGGCAGATCATTCTGACAGACAACTAATTGAAAGAAAAGTGTTGGGCTACTTATTCCTTAATAAGTGCACTATTTTTGACCAGGGCCCATCGGTAAATAGGGTGCCATTTGTGACTCAACCTCCATGTTTTCCTCCTTCACTTTGGGCTCCCGTGTGGCGCAGCGGTCTAAGACACTGCATCTCAATGCTAGATGCATCACTACAGACCCAGGTTTGATCCCGGGCTGTATCACAACCAGCCGTGATCGGGAGTCCCATAGGGCGGAGCAGAATTGGCCCAGCATTGTCCAGGTTAGGGGAGGGTTTGGCCAGGGTAGGACGTCATTGTAAAATAAGAATTTGTTCTTAACTGACTGGCCTAGTTAAATAAAGGTTAAATTAAAACTCACTCCCAATGGCTCCTAAATGACCATTTTTGGCTCCCTGCCTGATAGATTGTGAGGCTGTCCCCAATGGTAATGATGGAGGAAAACAATTGATACAGTTACATATCGGGATATTATTTTTGACGGTAAAGCATATTATATTGTTTTGACAGTATACAAAATGTTTTTGCTCCCTTTCTAATTGTATCTACTTTAGCAAATGTTTTATACTGAATGTTATCAGATCTTCAACCAAAACCTAAAATTAGATAAAGGGTACCTGAGTGAACAAATAACACAACAATGACATACTTATTTCATAAACAAAGTTATGCAACACCCAATGACCCTGTGTGAAAAAGTAATTGCCTCCTTACACCCAGTAACTGGATGTGGCACCTTTAGCTGCAATGACTTCAAACAAACGCTTCCTGCAGTTGTTGATCTCCCACGTCGCTGTGTGTGGTTTTCGCCAGGCATAATGGGACCCATGTCATCCAGAAAGTTAGACTTTTGACTCATCTGTCCATAGAACATTCTTCCAAGAGTCTTGATGATCATCCAGGTGCTTCCATGTGCTTTTTGGCAAACTTGAGTCAACTTTTTGGACAACATGGGTCCCATTATGTCTGGCAAAAACCTAACACTGCTTTCCACAGTAAGAACCTCATACCAACAGTCAAGCATAATGGTGGTAGTGTGATGGTTTGGAGATGCTCAGGACCTGGATGACTTGCCTTAATAGAAGGAACCATGAATTCTGCTCTGTATCAGAGAATTCTACAGGAGAATGTCAGGTCATCCGTCTGTGAGTTGAAGCTGAGGCGCAGGCTCAGCTGGGTCATGCAGCAAGACAATGATCTAAAACACACAATCATGTCTACAAAGCAACAAATTTGAAGTTTTGGAATGGCCTAGTCCAAGTCCTAATCCCAATTGAGATGATGTTGTAGGACTTGAAACGAGCGGTTCTTGCTTGAAAACCCACAAATGTCGCTGAGCAGTTTAGCATGCAAGAGTGGGCCAAAATTTCTCCACAGCGATGTGAGAGAAATCAACAACTACAGGAAGCATTTGGTATCATTCATTGCAGCTAAAGGTGCCACAACCTGTTATTGAGTGTAAGCGGGCAATTACTTTTTCACACAGGGGAATTGGGTGTGGCATAACTTTGTTAATTAAATAGATAAAATAAATGTACATTTTTAGTTGTTGTTATTTGTAAACTGAGGTTCCTTTATCGAATGTTAGGTTTTGGTTGAAGATCTGACTACATTCAGTATAAAAAAAATATTCAAAAATATTCAAAAATCTGAAAAGGGGCAAATGCTTTTTTACGGCACTGTAGTTGGCTGTACCAGAGAAAGGAGAAAGGAGAAAGAGAAACCTGTAGGTATAATATTTAGGTCTCCAAGGTTGTGTAAACTCAATGTTCAAATAAACTATTTAATTGGGTTTGTGAGAAACCAATTGATGGTGCCATCTGAAGCTGAAAGGAATTTACGCGCTTGGCATAGCAGCCATCTCACCTCATTTGTTGGATATTAGACTGTCGCTGTGATGTAATTATGTGACAAGATCCTTTTCTCTCCTCTGAGGATTTAGGTATGCGAGTGTGTGTGTAAGAGAGAGACAGAGAAAGAGAGAGGGGAGAAGGAAGTGTGTGTGTGTGTGTGTGTGTGTGTGTGTGCGTGTATGTGTGTGTGTTTGAGTGTGTGTGTGCGTGTGTGTGTGTTTGAGTGTGTGTCAGAGATGTGTGTCTGCGTGTGGTCTGAGGCTGTCAGCCTGTCATTTGTCTGTCATTCTGCCCTCCTCCATTGTGTGACCTGCCTCCAGTCATCCATTGCCCTACTGTCTCTCCTCCACCCATCCATCTCTTCCTGCCTTTAATTCTGCACTCCGCACTCTGTGAATGTATGCATGTGTGTATGTATGCGTGCACGCGTGTGTTTGTGTGTGTGTGCACTGGCATGTGTGTGTGTGTAAATCTCGATGACCCTCTCTACTTCCTGCTGTCTGTTTGCACTTAGTGTTTGCTACTGCCTGCTGTCTCGAGGACAGTGAGAAACTTCTGTAACATACAGCGTCACATCGGGATGAAGCATATTCTCACACCAATTGACTCCACTAGCAGAGCTCCACTATATAAACTAAACTATGCCTGCTCCCCCTCGAAATAGAGCCAGGGATACACCCAAAGAGATGGACAAAGAAAAATAGAAGGTGGAAACAAGTGAGTGAAGGGATAGAGGGATGGAGTGATGGACAGACGCACCCTGGGGTCTAAATAATGAGGCGGCGAGGGAGATGTTTGTTCACCCCGGGAGAGAAAGAGAGAGAATAGTGTATAGAGAGTGCGAGAGAGAAGGATGGAGAAAGAAAGAGAGAGAGAGAGGAGAGAGAGAGAGAGAGAGAAAGAAAGAGAGAGAGAGAGAGAGAGAGAGAAAGAAAGAAAGAAAGAAAGAGAGAAAGAGAGAAAGAAAGAAAGAAAGAAAGCAGAGAGGGAGGGGGAGAGATATTTGTTCAGCTTCGGGAGAGATGTTTGCACAGAGAAATGACCTCAAGATGCATTGAGTCTTACAGAATACTAGGAGAGCTTCCATACAACGGGAGAAGAGGGGACTGGAGAAGATAACTAGTCAATGTCTGCAACCTGCCAACTAAACCAAATAATTGTCAGAGCTAGATGGTGTGAACAAAATTACGACAGCTGCTGTAATAGCCGTCATGTTGAAGGTTCATCTGTACAACAGTAATCCTCAGCTGTCTTTAGCTCCACAAGGACATGTACTGGATATGTGAGAGAGTGATGTGATAGAGATAAATACAACAACAGAGGACTGCATAGGTTCTGGTAGCAATATGAACCTCTGTCTATTTTCTAAGATCTCTGCCTTCTGTTCAATTCTTTCGGTTCTGTTCTAAAAGTAGAAATACAGTGATTCTAGTTCTATTTGTTTTAACTCCATGGTTCTAACTGTCAGGCCTGGCCGAGTGAGCTCAGCTAACCAACATGTCCCCATGCAGAATGACTCTGTGATGCTGATGAGAGAAATGAGACACAGGAGGAGATACAGCTCAGAAGAGATGGAAGAAGAAGGAGGACACAGTGAGAAAGAGAAAGTGTGAGAAGTGGAGATTGAAATAAAGAGAGAGAAAAAAAGGAATAAAAAGCTGTGGAGTTAAAAGACAGGACACACTGTGAGGTAGACAGAAAGCCTGGGATATACCTCAAGAAAGAAAGAGAGATGTGGACGAAAAAGAAAATAAATAAAAAACAGTGCATGGTGGTGGCATATCCCCTGATTAATCTGCTCATTAGAATGTATCCCACGGCTTATTATTCCATTAATAATCCATTGTGTGAAGGGCTGTCTGACGCAGAGAGAGAGACACAAAGAGAGAGAAAGAGGGATAGAAAGCGCAAGATAGAGAGGCGTCTCACCTCGCCTCCCAGACACAGATTAACTTCCCAGGAGCCAGGGAGCCTGGAGAGTCACGAATTGCCCTGCAGTGAGGGAGCACATTTACCTTGTGTATTGAGTATAGAGGTGGAGGGCACATTAAGGAACGGGCACAGACACTCCCATATATAGCGTGCACGCCCCATAGGTGTGGAAGTTCACAGTCATCTGCCTACATGGCATTCATGTTCATTGCCTGCACCATGGATTAAATAGTCTAAACGTATCTTTCTGTGTCCTTGTTATTGGATTGTACTTTCACCATGTCACGGACATAATACTGGCATCGAAGGGGATTCGGACTGGAATGTTTTGAAGAGGTTTAATGAGTAAACGTCAAAGTGTATTTTCCTTTTCCGACGCTATCATGGCTTTGATTGGGAAGATTGAGTTTGTTGATGAAAAGGATAGCTACTGGGAGGAGTTCCATTGAAAGGCTGGAATGTGTTTCGTGGATAATGACATTGATAACGCCAAACAGAAACCCATTGTGCTGATGAGCGTGTTGTCTACATTACATTCTCTTCTCAATCCAGCCCTCCCTACTGCAAAGAGTTATGATGATATAGTGGTATCTCTGTCAGACATTATGCATGTATATTTCATTTTAATAACTGTAAACAAAAGGTAGATCAGAATAACTCCAGTTGTATTGCTGGGCTGAGCCAGATTTCGGTGCACTGTAATTTTGTAGATCAGCTGGATGTGGGGGGGCCAATAATTCCATACAGCTGTAGGTTTAGTACGGCAACCTGTCACCACTGTAAACGAAGGGGACATATACACTATATATACAAAAGTATGTGGACACCCCTTCAAATTAGTGGATTCGGCAATTGCTGACAGGTGAATAAAATCAAGCGCACAGCCATGCAATCTGCATAGACAAACATTGGCAGTAGAATGGTCTTACTGAAGAAGAGCTCAGTGACTTTTAACTTGACACCGTCACAGGATGCCACCTTTCCAACAAGTCGTAAAATGTCTTCCCTGCTAGAGCTAACCCAATCAACTGTAAGTGCTGTGGAAAAGTGGAAACGTCTAGGAGCAACAATGGCTCAGCCAGAACTCTTGCAAGACAATGGGTATTAAGGCAATGGTCACAGACCCAGTTAAAGATGCGGGGTAGAATTTTGGTGGATGTGAGCTATCGAGGTGACCCCAGCAGAGACCCCTGCAAAACTCCCCAGATTTGATTATCAAGGAGCATGAAAAAGCTTTCCAGGGGTTTGGGCTTTACAGGGGGGCACCCTGTGTCCATAGCCAATCGACCCTAAGTTCTTTAAAAGTCGACCAGTACCTTTCCCTCTCCGGCCGAAGGTATGAGGCTCTGGAGAAACTGCAGTGGTCCCTGATGTTTACCCCTTGCCAACGTTGGCAGGAGGGGTGGTGTCTACAAAGCTGGATATAAGACAAACCTACCAGCATCTAGCTTTGGATGATGATGCAAGGGAGCTCCTGAATATCAACACACACCGGGGGCTTTTTAGAGCAACAAAGTACCAGTTTGGAGTGTCCAGAGCGGTGGCGATTTTTTCAGTGCTACATGGACACCTTGCTAGCAGGCATCACAGGGGTCCAGGCGTATCTGGATGACATACTGATTACAAGCCGGACCCTGGAAGAGCATAAGTCTTGGCTGAGGGAAGTTCTGACGGGTTCAACGTTGTCATGACGTTGGCCTGGGGTTAGGTTTATGACAGTCATAAATACCTCTTCCCCCCTTTTTCCTCTCTCTACCCTCCTGATGTTATATTTGCAAACCGCTTTGGTTAACATAAAGATTCTGGGAACATCAGAAGGTGGAGGGAAATTAAATATATTCTGGTAATCCGACCAATTGAACATATGCAGTGGTACTTAATGAATATGATGTCAGTTCGGTTGTCATCTGAGACATTCTCACCAATGATAAGATGACATAAACTCTACAGTGTAAAGTCTACACATCAGAGTTATCGGATTCACACGGAATTGTTGTTCAATTTAAATGTTTGAATATGAAATTATTCGTGAGGGGATGAGATGTGATTTTAGCTTCTAAAATGTGAGATTTGGGTTTTCATAAGGTAGGGCTCTGCTCAATCAGTGGCCCGGCCCGCCCCTGTGAAGGGACATGGGCTATAAAACTTTTCAAACACGCCGTCCTCTCCCTTCCTATATAAAGCCTTGACGACAATGTAATATAATATATCCTCGGATATGAGGACAACGGTCCGATGTCAGAATGGTTCAGATAATAACTACAGAACGAAGCCAACATCAGCGTGAGCTTTGATTGCGAATGGTATGAACTTTGAACTCTTATTCACAACAGAAGTGACACCTCCTAGCCGTTGAGTTAGCAACAGCAGCTGCAAACGCAGGTTAGGAAGGAACAGACAGAGTATCCCATCTACCACACAACGACGTTACTACAACGTATCCAATTGACCACCAGAGACATTCTTCAAAGGACAAAGGACTCGGTTTGGCAACACGGCCTTCCATCTACCACCAACCTACCGAAGCGCATCTCAGAGTAAATATTTATTGCATTTTCCTTTTCCAAATGGGCGGTCATTTAGAATGCATAAGATACTGTATTTACGATAGCACAGCTTCACCCTTTGTTTTCCTTTATGACTTAATTTGTAATCAAGTTATGATTTAATTATGTGAATGTGTAATTCTGTGTGATTAGTTAGGTATTTAGTAAATAAATAATTAAACCCAATTTTGTATTGCTGATTCAACTTGTTAGCCAGGGTTAGTGAATATAACCAAGAATTTACAACTTTCAGATGAGACTGAATTAAGGTGACGATTAATATTGACTGCTGTTGATTTAAAATATTACTAGGTCTTTAAGAGTTTATTTGGAAGATAATCAAGCTCTAAAATAATTATTTTGTGGTTAATTCTCTAGTTAATTACATTTACATGATTAGCTCAATCAGGTAATATTAATTACGGAGAAATTATTTTATAGAATAGCATGTTATATTACTTAATCTGGCATAGCCAAAGACACAACAACGTTGACAAGGATGTCGTACAACCAACCCAGGATAAGGTAAAGGCCATTAACCTCTTGAGTGTAGGGGGCAGGATTTTCATTTTTGGCTAAAAAACATACCCATTTCAAACCGCCTATTTCTCAGGCCCAGAAACTAGAATATGCATATCATTGTCTGATTAGGATAGGAAACACTCTAAAGTTTCCAAAACTGTCAAAATATTATCTGTGAGTATAACAGAACTGATATTGCAGGCGAAAACCTGAGGAAAATCAAACCAGGAAGTGCTGTTTTTCCTGAAAGCTCTCTGTTCCATTGGATGCCTTGCCTCCATTTAAAGGGATATCAACCAGATTCCTTTCCCATGACTTAGTCAAGGTGTCAACATCTTTAGACATAGTTTCAAGCTTTTATTTTGAAAAGTGAGTGAGAAAGATAACATTGAGTCGGTGGATAGCTGGGTGTTTGCAGAGTTTTTCTTGCACAACAGAGTGGGGCAGCCATTGTCTCTCCCTCTCCTATTGAAAAAGCGACAGTCCCGGTTGACATATTATCGATTATACTTTTTAAAAACAACCTGAGGATTGATTATAAAAAACATTTGACATGATTTTGTGGACATTACGGATACTATTTGGAATTTTCGTTTGCGATGTCGTGACCACTCGAGCCTGTGGATTTCTGAACATAACGCGCCAAACAAATGGAGGTATTTTGGATATAAAAATAATCTTTATGGAACAAAAGGAACACTTATTGTGTAACTGGGAGTCTTGTGAGTGCAAACATCCGAAGATCATCAAAGGTAAGCGATTTAATCTATTGCTTTTCTGACTTTCGTGACCAGTCTACTTGGCTGCTAGTGTTTGTAATATTTTGTCTACTGAGAGAGATGTTCTTACATAAACGCTTGTTCTGCTTTCATGCCAGGTGGATTAACAACATGCTAAGCTGTGTTTTGCTATATTGCACTTGTGATTTCATGAAAAGAAAATATTTTTAGTAATTTAATTTGAATTTGGCATGCTGCAATTCAGCGGGTGTTGATGAAAATGATCCTGCTAAAGGGATGGGTGCGTCAAGAAGTTAAGGAGGCACCTTCTTCCAAGAACAAGTCTGAACACCATCCCTCAAGCTGTCATCAAGCTCGAGACCCTGGGTCTCGACTGCGTGGCCACGGGCCGCCCCAGGTGGTGAGAGTAGGCAACAATGCGTTCTGAGCCCTCTCCTGTACTCCCTGTTCACCCACGACTGCGTGGCCATGCACGCCTCAACTCAATCATCAAGTTTGCGGACGACACAACAGTGGTAGGCTTGATTACCAACAACGACGAGACGGCCTACAGGGAGGAGGTGAGGGCCCTCGGAGTGTGGTGTCAGGAAAATAACCTCACACTCAACGTCAACAAAACTAAGCTTCAGTCGTTTCTGGGGCTTCTCAACTTTTACAACTGCTTCCTGCCTGATAAAACTACAGTGTTGGAGCCCCGGTATCAACTACTGGACCAGGCAGTTCCCTGGAGGCTAAATGGCTGTTGTAAGCAGATGGGCTGCTAGCCCACTATGGTCACTATGGTCTGTGATGCATCTCCATATGGGCTAGTTGCTTTATTGAGTCATGTGGAATCTGATGGTCGTTAGGCACCTGTGTGCTACACATTTAGGACCTTAAATGTCACTGAATATGCACAGCTGAATAAAGAGGCCCTGGTGATCATTTTTGCTGTCAAGAAGTTCCATCAGTACTTGTCAGGTCATCATCTTGTTGCCTACACTGACCACAAGCCCTTGCTGGGCTTGCTTCATCATATGAAGCCCATGCACCAGATTATTTCACCTCGATGTTCAGATGGAGCCTGATACTGGGAGCCCATAGTTATGAGCTCGGCTATCGTCCAGGGAAGAAGCTGGTTCATGTGGATGCCCTGAGTCACCTGCCACTTGCTACCCCTTTGTCTGTGGCACCATCTCCCTGGGAAGTGATGCTGTTCGTGGTGCCTGATGCCCCTCTCCATGCTTCTAGGATAGCCACACTGATCTTGAAGGATCCTGTTCTGTCCCGGGTGCTTCGCTGGGTTCGGGACAGTCGGGTTGTGGTTCCTCGCATAATTTGCATACTGGAATAGTGAGGATGAAGGCAATGGAACAGAGCTATGTGGTGGCCTGGGATGGACATGTAAATTGAGGCAGTGGTGTGCAGCTGCGCCACCTGTCAGGAGTCACTACATGCTCCCCCCAAGGTCACTATGCACCCATGGGAGTAGACAACAAAGAAATGGTTTCATCTTTGTAAAGACTTGCTGGGCCATTCAAAGGAAATAACTTTCTCATTGCAGTGGATTTCCACTCAAAGTGGTTGGAAGTAGCCATGGCTAGTTTGATGTCCTCTGCTGCTGTGTTAAGCACCTTCCGTCTCCTGTTTGCCACACATGGGTTGTGTGACATTCTGGTGTCAGACAATGGATCTGACTTCACATCTGCTGAGTTTAAAGAGTTCTGTTGGGAAGAGCGGAATCAGACGTCACAACAGCCCCATATCACCCATCCTCCAATGGCCAAGCTGAACGCATGGTTCAGACAACCAAGGAGGCTCTGTCTGGGATCTCGGTGAGTGACTGGCAGACCCGACTGTCAAGGTTCCTGCTGTCTAATCATGTTACACCCGTGGCTACTACTGGGAAGAGTCCAGTCGAGCTGTTAATTAACAGGCGATTGACAACTGCCTTAGACTGGCTGCACCTGGACTTCGCAAGTGAAATGCATCTAAGGCAGGAGGATGATGCAGACAGGGGGCCACGGTCATTTAAGGCATTTTGAACCTGACAAGCTACTCTAGAGGCCCTAAGTGAGTCCCTGCAGTCATGGAAAATGCCATTGGACCGGTTTCTTACAGGACTCGGACACCTAACGGCCAGGTGCACCGACGCCATGTGGATCAGCTGCTGGGCCAGGAGGCAGCAGCCCCCTTTTCTGCCACCTCCTTCCTCCCAGGCCTGGATGCTCTAAACACCACTCCTTTGGGTGACAGAAGAGAGCCAAATCCAGAGCCAAACCCTGATACTCAGCCCCAACTTGCAGCTGAGCCCTTTCCGGCCGCAATTGGAGTGCCACCTCCACAAGCACAGGGGTTGCCGCCAGAGACTATTCAGGCACCTCCCTCACCACGCCCAGTTAGGTTGCGCCGCCCTCCCCAATGTTATGGGGAACCCATTATGTGACTGGAGGAAAGGACTGTTGTGTATTGAGTATAGTGGTGGTGGGCACAGACATTCCCATATATAGTTTGCGCATCGATTTCTTAAAAATGTGAAATTCAGTTACATATGACTTCTCCCATAGTGAGGCCTAGCCACAGAGTGTATAGAGGAATGGTATGCTGTCTCTATCCCAGGCCCATGTCCTCATTACCTGGGGCCTCTGACCTCATTACCTCGGGCCCCTGAGGGTCCACTGACTCACCCCTAGGAGAAGGCCATTACAACCATCACAGCCACTGCCTTAGAAACACCTGGTCTCAGTCTCAAGTGGCTCCCTATTCCCTACATTGTGTGGTTCTTTTTACCACGACCCTGTAGTGCACTGTTGAGATGTGATGTGTCTGTATCTGTTGTGTCTTGTAGTGAATTTGCTGTTGTATTGATTTATTGAATTTGAATGTTTGTGAGTTGTTTGTTCTCAGGGCACCATTGTGAATGAGACGCGGGCCTCAATTGGGTTCCTCTGAGTAAATGAAAGTGAGATACAATACAGAGAACAGGGCAACGCTTGGGAAAGCAGCCATAATTTATGCTTTCCCTGTGCAATGTAATGTAATAAATAAGCACTTTATTGGGATATATATATTTATCATTTAGTAGTGGCTTTTATCCAAAGTGAGAGCATGTTTTTTAAACAGAAGGCTGGTCACAGGAATTGAACCAACTATCCCAGCGCTGTAAGCACTGTGCTCTATCAACTGAGCTACAGTGAACCGGAACATTCTGTTGGCCTACAGCAAGTGTTGTACTTTTTTATTCCAAACGGTAACTAATGCTTTAAAAGTTAATGGTAGAAAACTCCCACCTTTATCCCTCAACAGTGCCATATCTATGAGCAAAAGGGATATTTGTCTAAGATATTAAATCTACAAAAGAGTCTGCAGCGAGTGCCTTCCGTAACATTTTGGTTTGGAGCTGTGGCTTTGCAGTAGGGTTGTGAGACACGGTCTCTGTGTGTAAGTGTCACTGAAATGATTCTGAGCAAATAGTATGGTCCAAATACCTCCGGATCCAAGGTGATGTGAGCTGCTGTCTTATATACCTGTCTTTAAATTCAGAGGAATCAATTTGAGTCCACTGCCTTCAGAACTAAACATCCCCATCGGAGAAAGATTTACAGACACAGATGTCTTCTTCACCCATCCAAGGATAGGAGGGATGCATTTAATTAATTTGACTTATTACCTCCTGGGGGGTCCCAGGTTAAATTGGTAGAGCATTCTCACTCATGGGTGCAACAAATATAGCCCCTAACAAGGCACTCCTCCAAATATGTTCATGAGATAGAAACAACAATACCCTGCACCCACTAGTGGATACTGTATTATGTGGGGAGGAATTACAGTACCATTTAAAATACAGCAATTTCCCACAATGCACCATTACTTATAGCAGGTATCATCAACTAGATTCAGCTGCGGGCCGATTTTATCTTGAGCACACGGTCGGGCGGCGGAACATAGTATATATATGTAATTACATATAATTTGTAGACTGCAAATTGACCGCAAGAAGCCCAAACAGATACAGTATAATGTTTGACTAAAACATAATAATTTCAAACCTTTCATACATTTGTATACGGTCTCTCTATTATGCATGGGAATACTTGGGAACAGATGTCTTAAATTAAAATCACTTGGAGATGATTTCCTAGGTGTTTTTACAGTCTTATGTCCAACAGTTATACTTTTTTTGCTCTGAAAACTTGGGGGACCAAATAATACCATTGGCCCACAGGCTGCTGAGTAACCCTGCTGGGTAACCCTGACCTACAGTATGCTGCATTTTTTAAAATTATTGATAATATCTAAAATGACTGTATAAATTACAGTTTTCCATTACAGTGTGGGTATGTAGAGTATGAGATACATACGAAAAAGGAGCACAAACAGAAAGTGTCTAAGATGGCACTCAAACTCCCAGACAAGATTGGACAATAACAGGTGAGTCCTACCTTGGCGATCTGGACACACCAGTTGAGCAGCAGCTGGGAGCCGATGTTGTCCTTGTGTTCGTGGACGTAGTCGAGCAGGCAGCCATGGGGCATGAGCTGGGTGACCAGCTGGATGGTGGGGCTCAGGCAGACCCCCAGGAGACGGACCAGGTGAGGGTGTTCCATGCTGGCCATGATCAGAGCCTCCTGGGGAACACACACAGGAACTCAGGCCTACGCAGAGACCATACAGTACATTCAACAATTTTGTCAAAATGTTGTTATTAATAGCCTTATTAGCCTTATTCTGTCCAATGTTCTCTACCTATATAGTACTCAAAATACGACAATTCATCTTAAGTTAAAAATAATACAATATAAAAAACCTCTACAAAACCTCCCCGCAGTCAGCATCACATGATGAATAAAAAACAGTAAAAAGTGGGATACGTTTGTTGAGAATGAGGTGGACGAATTGGTCGTCTAATTGTCAATCTGCGGAGCATGTTTATTTCATGACAACTTCCAATGCAACCATCAATGGAAGGAGTGCTTCAGCAAGAAGTTGCTTCTCAAAGTGGATGCTGTCCCTATCATCAATGTGGCTTCTAAAGCAACTCAAACAGCCAGCAGCACCAGCAGAGACTGAGCATTATCATGGACTTCAGTGAGCATGGAAGTCAACTGGGTAAGTGAAAGAGATAGCTTGCTATGCTAACGGTAGCTAGATCAAGTGCATTTAGCTCATGTCTTTAATCTAAATAACACTGATAAAACTAACCAAATGTAAACACGTCTGCCAGCTGTTGGTAGCTAACAGCTTATAGATCAGGGATGGGCAGCTGGCGGCCCCGCGGGCCTGCTTTTGTAGGCCTGTGGATACATTTCCAAAAACAAAAAAACATATATATATTTTGTTTTTAGGAAGTCAGTTGGGGTTTCAACTTAATGTTAAGAGTTAAAATAGTAGAATATACAAGGTGTACAAGGTTCACTGACAGTCACTCAATTAGCCCATGTCAAAAAAAATGGGGGATTGGTAAATTAGACTAGCCAGAAATACAACAAACTATTTGCAGTATTACTGCAAAAATGGAAGAGGAAAGTGGAAGGAGGAAAAAGTAAGGAACTTGTCTGTCGGCCCTGCATTTAGGAACATGATTGGTTAAAATTGTGATCAATTAAAAAGTAATTTCAGGACCAAACAATTTACAGCCGTGCAATATACAGTAGAAGTGGGAAGTTTACACACACTTAGGTTGGAGTCATTAAAACTAGTTTACATACAGTTAGGTTGGAGTCATTAAAACTAGTTTACATACACTTAGGTTGGAGTCATTAAAACTAGTTTACATACACTTAGGTTGGAGTCATTAACTAGTTTACATACACTTAGGTTGGAGTCATTAACTAGTTTACATACACTTAGGTTGGAGTCATTAAAACTAGTTTACATACACTTAGGTTGGATTAAAACTATTTACATAACTTAGTTTACATTAACTAGTTTACATACACTTAGGTTGGAGTCATTAAAACTAGTTTACCTACACTTAGGTTGGAGTCATTACAACTAGTTTACCTACACTTAGGTTGGAGTCATTAAAACTAGTTTACATACACTTAGGTTGGAGTCATTAACTAGTTTTTCAACCACTGCACACATCTCTTGTAGTTGTAGACCTCCACAAGTCTGGTTCATCCTTGGGAGCAATTTCAAAATGCCCGAAGGAACCACGTTCAGCTGTACAAACAATAGTATGCAAGTATAAACACCATGGGACAAAGCAGCCGTCATACTGGTCAGGAAGGAGACGTGTTCTGTCTCCTAGAGGTGAACGTACTTTAGTGCGAAAAGTGCAAATCAATCCCAGAACAACAGCAAAGGATCCTGTGAAGATGCTGGAGGAAACAGTTACAAAAGTATCTGTATCCACAGTAAAACGAGTCCTATATCGACATAACCTGAAAGGCCACTCAGCAAGGAAGAAGCCACTGCTCCAAAACCAAATGGGTCTTCCAAATGGATAATGACGCCAAGCATACTTCCAAAGTTGTGGCAAAATGGCTAAAGGACTACAAAGTCAAGGTACTGGAGTAGCCATCACAAAGCCCTGACCTCAACCCTACAGAAACCATGGGCAGAACTGAAAAAGCATTTGCGAGCAAGGAGGCCTACAAACCTGACTCAGTAACACCAGCTGTGTCAGGAGGAATGGGCCAAAATTAACCCAACTTATTGTGGGAAGCTTGTGGAAGGCTTCCCGAAACGTTTGACCCAAGTTAACCAATTTAAAGGCAATGCTACCATATACTAATTGAGTGTATGTAAACTTCTGACCCAGTGGAAATGTGATGAAAGAAATAAACGCTGAAATAAATCATTCTCTCAACTATAATTCTGACATTTCACATTCTTAAAATAAAGTGGTGATCCTAACTGATGTAAGACAGGGAATTGTTACTAGGATTAAATGTCAGGAACTGTGAAAAACTGAGTGTAAATGTACTTGGCTAAGGTGTATGTATACTTTCGACTTCAACTGCAGACTGCAAAATAGTTGGGACAAAATTTTTGACATAACGATTCCATGGCACATGGTTTATGAATTGATACGCAAAACGACACCGGATTTTTCAATTTAAATGATTATACTAAATTCTTGCATCCAGTAGACTGTTATTTATATGGGGGATACAACCTTCCCAGCTCTTTTGATTTTGCTGCGAAGAGACTGAATCATTAGATCATTTGTTTTGGTACTGTCCATATGTAGCTTGTTTTTGGTCACAGGTCCAGGAATGGCTGAAGAATTGCAATATTTACCTGGAGCTAACCCTGCAGATCGCACTACTGGGTGATCTGAAAAGTCATAGTCAATCAATCAATAATATAATAATACTTTTAGCAAAAATGTTTATTTTCAATTAAAAATCTGTAGAAACAATGAGAATAGAAAGGTTCAGATCTTTTGTGAAACATCACATTACAGTTGAAAAATATATGTCAAATATAAATCCAACATGGATGGTGTTAAGAGATAGATGGGAGGGGTTGAATGGAGCTGAAGGTTGAGACTAATAACAACAAATAATGACACTAAAGTAAAACATACCATGTCCGTAAACCGTATATGGGGTTAAGAGCTTATGTGTAGGAGCACAGTTTGAAAGATATGACAAATAGAAATCAAACCAGATGGGCATCAGAAATAGATTGGAGACTCATATAAAACACATATTTTAGACTGGACTTTTATTGTCCCCAGCACAAGGTGCACCTGTGTAATGAGCAAGCTGTTTAATCAGTTTCTTGATATGCCACACCTGTTAGGTGGATGGATTATCTTGGCAAAGGAGAAATGCTCACTTACAGGGATGTAAAGACATTTGTGCATATTTTTGGGGGCTGAGAAATAAGCTTTTTGTGCATATGGAACATTTCTGTGATATTTTATTTCAGCTCATGAAACATCAGACCAATACTTTTCATGTTGCTAGATATATTAGTGTTATTTTGTTCAGTGTAGTTAAGTTTGTCACTGGTATGCGCTTGGGAGGAGAGAATTCACTTTCTGTGTCATCTGCTGCTGGCTTGCTAATCAAATACGTATTTCCCATTGTAATTTGTATTCTATAAAGATTGTAATTGTGTCAATATGTTGTGAATATTGGAGAAAAATCCTTGCAGCCATATTCCATACTAAATAGTGAAGTGGCACTTACATAGAAATGACCATCTTACGTGTGGGGCTTTCCGCCAGTCTTCATGGTTTTTACATGCAGGGAGTATAAATTGTATACTTTTTCTTGTTAAAACCCATGTATATGACACATTATAAACTGGGTAGTTTGAGCCCTGAATGCTGATTGGCTGACAGCCATGGTAAAGCAGACCGTATACCACGGGAATG
Source organism: Oncorhynchus tshawytscha (assembly GCF_018296145.1). Lineage (NCBI taxonomy): Eukaryota > Metazoa > Chordata > Actinopteri > Salmoniformes > Salmonidae > Oncorhynchus > Oncorhynchus tshawytscha. The sequence goes on from NC_056454.1 coordinate 34,356,089, forward strand.
AGAAAACATTAATTTTTGCTGATCTAATTTCATTGGTAACCTCGGCGGTTTGTGGTAGATGGGAAATATACCAAAGCTAAGGGCTGTATCCAGGCCCTCCACGTTGGGTTGTGCATAAGAACAGCCCTTAGCCATGATATATTGGGCATATATCACACTCCCTGGGCCTTATTGCTTAAATTACAACACCAACACATAAATATACTACATGACCAAAAGTGTGTGGACACCTGATCATCGAACAACTCATTCCAAAATCATGGGCATTAATATGGAGTTGGTCCCCTCTTTGGTGACATAACAGCCTCCACTCTTCTGGGAAGGCTTTCCACTAGATGTTGGAACATTGCTGTGGGGACTTGCTTCTATTCAGCCACAAGAGCATTAGTGAGGTCGGGCATTGATGTTGGGAAATTAGGCATTAATCGCAGTCCGCATTCCAATTCATCCCAAAAGGTATTCGATGGGGCAGAGGTCAGGGTTCTGTGCAGGCCTGTCAAGTTCTTCCACACAAATCTCATCCCCAAACTGTTTCAAACTGTTTCACTGGAAGCACAGAATGGTCTAGAAAGAATATAATTTTATGCTGTAGCGTTACAATTTCCTTTCACTGGAACTAAGGGGCCTAAACCAAACCATGAAAAACAGCCCCAGACCATTATTCCTCCTCCACCAAACTTTACAGTTGGCATTATGCATTCAGGCAGGTAACGTTCTCTTGGCTTCTGCCAAACCCAGATTTGTCAGTCGGACTGCCAGATGGTGAGGTATGATTCATCACTCCAGAGAAAGTTTTTCCACTGAGTTCAATGGTGTCAAGCATTAACACCACTCCAGCCAACGTTTGGCATTGCACATGGTGATCTAAGGCTTGTGTGCGGCTGCTCGGCCATGGAAACCCATTTAATGAAGCTTCCAACAAACAGTTATTGTGGTGACGTTGCTTCCAACTTCACAATAACAGTGCTTACAGTTGACCGTGTCAGTTCTAGCAGTGCAGAACATTTACGAACTGACTTGTTGGAAAGGTGGCATCCTATGACGGTGCCACCTAGAAAGTTACTGAGGTCTTCAGTAAGGCCAATCTACTGCCAATATTTGTCTATGGAGATTGCATGGCTGTCTGCTCGATTCTATACACCTGTCAACAACGGGTTTGGCTGAAATAGCACGGATCCACTAATTTGAAGGGGTGTCCACATACTTTTGTATATACAGTATAGTGTATCTGATAGGGTCCATGATCTGCTACCTGGACTTTAAAGCCAATGACCTCAGAATAATATTTTTAAATATAGAACCTTATAGCCCAAAGCTCTCGATATGTCAGGGGGTAAAGGAACTCTTATGACTGAAATGTATTTTGAGCTCATTCAAATCATGCATTATTCCATTTGGTTAACTGATGAGCAGCACAAGTAAGATCAAGAAAAATATTAAAATGTAATCATCCAATTCTCAAGATACATACAGTACATACTATCACTCACAAACGTGCACACAGCCACCAGCAGTACAGCCTATTAGTGTTAGCATTGATGAATGTGAGTGTGAATGTGAGTGTCAGTGTGTCTGTGTATACGTTCAATTGCCCATTTCTATGTGTTTATACAGATCTAGATACAATGGGATCACAGCAATTTAACAAAACAAAACCTAGGTACACCATTTCCATAAACAATGGAGGTTTAGACCTCTAGCTTTTATATTGCAGTAATAAAGAAGGGCCCAGAGCTGTGGTTAGGTCTTCAAAAGGAATAACTCCATGCTGCAGCACACACAGGCATTCACACACACACACACATTCACACACACACACACACACACACACACACACACACACACACACACACACACACACACACACACACACACACACACACACACACACACACACACTGACTTCCAGAATACCACGGAGTTGACAGTTAACTTAATGAGTATTCATCCTCCTGCTATGCTGCTAGCTGCAGGAGGGAACAAGGCTGCTGCTCATTGGCCAAACCTCGCCAGGGGCCATCTCCACGTCTGTGTGTGTGTCTCTGTGTGTGTCCTTGTGTGTTTGCGTGTGTCTCTCCTCGTCCAAGACATGTGCCACTGCGTTTTGATTGCTGTTTAAATGAAGAAGCTGTGTGCAGCCTCTTCCAATATCCTCCATGTCAGGGCGGGAGGAGAGCAGAGGGAGGCGTACGGAGGGAGGAAGATGGAGGGAGGAGAGCAGTGGAAGGAGAACTCAGGGAGAAGAACTAAGGGAGGAGAGTAAAGGGAGGGGGGAGAGCGGACAGAGGTGGGCAGAGGGAGGAGAGCGGAGTGAGGAGAGCAGGGGGAGGAGTGTAACGGGAGGAGAGCGAGGGAGGGAGGTGAACAGAGGGAGGAGAGCAGGGGGAGGAGAGTGGTGGGAGGAGAGCAGAGGGAGGCAGCTCCTAAAAAAGCATCCTCGGTCTGAAGCTTGCCGCTGAAGTCTGTCTCTCCAGCCGTGTAAGTTTGCTTCCCAAATGGCACTCTATTACCTTAATAGTGCATTACCTTTTAAAGGAGTGAACTACTGTATATAGTAAATAGGTTGCCATTTGGAATGTAGACTCCTCTTCCCCTACCTCTCCACGTTGATCCCTCCTGTTTAGTCAATTAAATCTGAAGGTCTTCCTCCCCCCTCCTTACCCCCTCCTCCGCAATGCTGTCCTCCAGCTGAGAGGTGGCTTTCCCACCAGCCCCGGCAGCAGAGAGACTCAGGGCAAGATGTGGTTTCATCTACTATTTAAAATCATTTCAATTACTGTGCCTAATTGTGCTGGCCTGTTGCAATTTAACCAATAGAATAGTACACTCCTGGCAGGGTAAAGCAAGTATAATATTGAAAGACTTCAAATAGTATTTGAAACCAGATCTGCTGAGCTCCATTGGCTCCTCACGGGACGAATGGAAGAGAGGAGGGGAGAAGAGAGTAGATGAGAGGAGGAGAGAAGAGGAGAGTACAGAGGGGGGAGAGGAGAGAAACAGACGAGGGAGGAAGTGAGGGGAGAAGAGTTCATTAGCGTGTTGCTCAGCTGCTGAAACACTGTGGGGAAGGCCCAGCCTGCCTCCTCCTAGGTCCGTCACTCAAGACTGCCCGCAAAGACATGCGCTACTGCACACACAAACACACACAAACACACTCACCACATGAAGTACATGCACGCACATGTGTACACACACATCAAAGTAGGATGATAAAAATTTAAATACAAACATGCTGTAATACAAACACAGTGTCAGACCAACAGACAGATGAAGACACCAGTGTAAATGGGGGAGGGGGGATTTCACCAACGTTGCATTACCAACCTAGTAGATAACATCATTTTACTTTTAACATTGTTCCTTTTGAAATAAATGAGTGATGAATGTTTTATGAATAGACGGGGAATTGTATTTGTCAGCCATAGTCCTATGTGTACTGTATTTAGTATTCATCAGGATCCCCAGTAGTTCCTACCAAAGCAGCAGCTACTCTTCCTGGGGTCCAAACACATTTTAATATATAAAACAGTACATCATAAAACATCATTACAACACTATATACAATGCATTCGATAAGTATTCAGACCGCTTGACTTTTTCCACATTTTGTTACTATTCAGACATTCTAAAATGGATTAAACACAAAGAATGTCCACATCAATCTACACACAATACCCCATAATGACAAAGCAAAAACAGCTTTGTGCAAATGAATTATAAATAAAAACAGAAATACTTTATTTACATAAGTATTCAGACCCTTTGATATGAGCCTTGAAATTGAGCTCAGGTACACCCTTTCCATTGAGCACTTTCTTTCATTTTTTTATTTAACCTTTATTTAACTAGGCAAGTCAGTTAAGAACCAATTCGTATTTACAATGACGGCCGACCATCATCCATCTACAACTTGATTGGAGTCCACCTATGGTAAATTCAATTGATTGGACATATAAGGTCCCACAGTTGACAGTGCACGTCACAGCAAAAACAAAAACAGCAAAGTACAGAGGGATCCTTGATGAAAACCTGCACCAGAGTGCTCAGGACCTCAGACTGGGCCGAAGGTTCACCTTCCAACAGGACAACGACCCTAAGCACACAGCCAAGACAACGCAGGAGTGGCTTCGGGACAAGTCTCTCAATGTCCTTGAGTGGCCCAGCCAGAGCCCGGACTTGAACCCGAATGAACATCTCTGGAGAGACCTGAAAATAGCTGTGCAGCGACGCTCCCCATTCTACCTGACAGAGCTTGAGAGGATCTGCAGAGAAGAATGGGAGAAATTCCCCAAATACAAGTGTGCCAAGCTTGTAGCGTCATACCCAAGAAGACTCAAGGCTGTAATCGTTGCCAAAGGTGCTTCAACAAAGTACTGAGTAAAGGGTCTGAATACTTATGTAAATGTCATATTTCAGCTTATTTTATTTGATATATTTGCCCCCAACAAAAAAAAACAGTTCTTGCTTTGTCATTATGGGGTATTGTGTGTAGATTGATGAGGGAAAAAAACGATTTAATCAATTTTAGAATAAGGCTGTAACATAACAAAATGTGGAAAAAGTCAAGTGTCTGAATACTTTCCGAATGCACTGTATATACAACACACAATGTATAACACCACCATGATACAATATTACAATGTACGTGTGTGTAGAGTGCGTATGCCAGCATCTGAGTGTGTATGTGTGTTTGCCTGTATGTGTGTGTTTGTGTGTCTCTTCACAGTCCACGGTGTTCAATAAGGTGTACTTACTTTTCTGTTTTTTAAAATCTGATTTTACTGCTTGCATGAATAACTTGATATGGAATAGAGTTCCATGTCGGTTGTAACTGGTGCATGTGACAAATAACATTTGATTTGAGACCTCTCCCAATCAATATGTTTTGACCAGTTTACAATACAGGGTTACACTAAGCAGTTTAGTTTCCTCAAATTTCTCAATTTCCACATTATTCATTACAAGATGAGGTTCAGGGTTTAGAGTTTAGTGAATGGTTTGTCCCAAATACAATGCTTTAAGTTTTTTAAATATTTATCACTAGCTTATTACTTGCCACCAATTCTAAATCTGACTCCAGCTCTTTGTTAAGTGTTGCAGTGGTTTCACTTGCTGTGGTAGCTGACGTATATAATGTTGAGTCATCAGCATGCATAGACACACAGGCTTTACTCAGAGCCAATGGCAGGTCATTAGTAAAGATTGAAAAAAAGTAAGGGGCCTAGAGAACTGCCTTGGGGAATGCCTGACTCTACCTGGATTATGTTGGAGAGCTTCCATTAAAGAACACCCTCTGTGTTCTGTTAGACAGGTAACTCTCGATTCTCGCAAAAATGATAGCGTGAACCACCACATTTAACCACGGCAAGGTGACAGGGAATATGACCGAATGCAAGTCAAGTCAAGTCAATCAATCAAGCAAAACTTGAAAAAGTGGAGTCACAATTCAGTGGCTCAGACATGAGACATACAGTGGGGCAAAAAAGTATTTAGTCAGCCACCAATTGTGCAAGTTCTCCCACTTAAAAAGATGAGAGATGCCTGTAATTTTCATCATAGGTACACTTCAACCATGACAGACAAAATGAGAGAAAGAAATCCAGAAAATCACATTGTAGGATTTTTAATGAATTTATTTGCAAATTATGGTGGAAAATAAGTATTTGGTCAATGACAAAAGTTTATCTCAATACTTTGTTATATACCCTTTGTTGGCAATGACAGAGGTCAAACGTTTGCTGTAAGTCTTCACAAGGTTTTCACACACTGTTGCTGGTATTTTGGCCCATTCCTCCATGCAGATCTCCTCTAGAGCAGTAATGTTTTGGGGTTGTTGCTGGGCAACACAGACTTTCAACTCCCTTCACAGATTTTCTATGGGGTTGAGATCTGGAGACTGGCTAGGCCACTCCAGGACCTTGAAATGCTTCTTACGAAGCCACTCCTTCATTGCCCGGGTGGTGTGTTTGGGATCATTGTCATGATGAAAGACCCAGCCATGTTTCATCTTCAATGCCCTTGCTGATGGAAGGAGGTTTTCACTCAAAATCTCACGATACATGGCCCCATTCATTCTTTCCTTTACACGGATCAGTCGTCCTAGTCCCTTTTCAGAAAAACAGCCCCAAAGCATGATGTTTCCACCCCCATGCTTCACAGTAGGTATGGTGTTCTTTGGATGCAACGCAGCATTCTTTGTCCTCCAAACATGACGAGTTGAGTTTTTACCAAAAAGTTGTATTTTGGTTTCATCTGACCATATGACATTCTCCCAATCTTCTTCTGGATCATCCAAATGCTCTCTAGAAAACTTCAGATGGGCCTGGACATGTACTGGCTTAAGCAGGGGGACACGTCTGGCACTGCAGGATTTGAGTCCCTGGCGGCGTAGTGTGTTACTGATGGTAGGCTTTGTTACTTTGGTCCCAGCTCTCTCCAGGTCATTCACTAGGTCCCCCCGTGTGGTTCTGCGATTTTTGCTCACCGTTCTTGTGATCATTTTGACCCCACGGGGTGAGATCTTGCGTGGAGCCCCAGATCGAGGGAGATTATCAGTGGTCTTGTATGTCTTCCATTTCCTAATAATTGCTCCAACAGTTGATTTCTTCAAACTAAGCTGCTTACCTATTGCAGATTCAGTCTTCCCAGCCTGGTGCAGGTCTACAATTTTGTTTCTGGTGTCCTTTGACAGCTCTTTGGTCTTGGCCATAGTGGAGTTTGGAGTGTGACTGCTTGAGGTTGTGGACAGGTGTTTTTTATACTCATAACAAGTTCAAACAGGTGCCATTAATACAGGTAACGAGTCGAGGATAGAGGAGCCTCTTAAAGAAGAAGTTACAGGTCTATGAGAGCCAGAAATCTTACTTGTTTGTAGGTGACCAAATATTTATTTTCCACCATAATTTGCAAATAAATTCATTAAAAATCCTACAATGTGATTTTCTGGAAAAAAAATTCTCATTTTGTCTGTCATAGTTGAAGTGTACCTATGATGAAAATTACAGGCCTCTCTCATCTTTTTAAGTGGGAGAACTTGCACAATTGGTGGCTGACTAAATACTTTTTTGCCCCACTGTACGTGGCAGGTACTCCAGACAATCATGGATTACAAAGGGAAAACCAGCCACATCTTTCTCACGGACAAGCTAAACACCTTGTTTGCCCGCTTTGAGGATAACACAGTGCCACCAACACGGAACGCTCCCAAAGACTGTGGGCTCTCGTTCTCCATGGCTGACGTGAGTAAGACATTTAAGTGTGTTAATCCTATCAAGTCTGCCGACCCAGACGGCATCCCTAGCCATGTCCTAGGAGCATGTGCAGACCAGATGGCTGGGATGTTTATGGACATATTCAATCTCTCCCTATCCCAGTCTGCTGTCCCCACATGCTTCAAGATGTCCACCATTGTTCCTGTACCCAAGAAAGCAAAGGTAACTGAAATAAATAAAAAATATATATTTTTATTTCACCTTTATTTAACCAGGTAGGCTAGTTGAGAACAAGTTCTCATTTGCAACTGCGACCTGGCCAAGATAAAGCATAGCAGTGTGAACAGACAACACAGAGTTACACATGGAGTAAACAATTAAATGACTATCGCCCCATAGCACTCATATCTGTCATCATGAAGTGCTTTAAGAGGCTAGTTGAGGATCATGTCCCATACACTTACCTGACACCCTAGACCCTCTTCAATTTGCTTACCGCCCCAATAGATCCACAGATGATGCAATCACCATCCCATTGCACACTGCCCTATCCCATTTGGACAAGAGGAATACCTATGTAAGAATGTTGTTAATTGACTATAGCTCAGCATTCAACACCATAGTATCCTCCAAGATCATCATTAATCTTGGGGCCCTTGGTCTGAACCCTACCCTGTGCAACTGAGTCCTGGACTTCCTGATGGGCCATCACCAGGTGGTAAGGTGGGAAATAACACCTCCACTATGTTGATCCTGAAAACAGGGGCCCCACAAGGGTGCGTGCTCAGCCCCCTCCAGTACTCCCGGTTCACCCATGACTGCATGGCCATGCACACTTCCAACCCAATCATCAAGTTTGCAGATGAAACAACAGTAGTAGTCTACAGGGAGGAGCTGAGGGCCCTGGTGGAGTGGTGCCAGGAAAATAACTTCTCCCTCAACGTCAACAAGACAGCAGAGGGAGCACGCCCCCATCCATTTAAAAAAAAAAAAATCAATTTTAGAATAAAGCTGTAACCTAACAAAATGTGAAAAAGTCAAGGGGTCTGAATACTTTCTGAAGGCACTGTATGTGGCCTCTACGGAGCCAGTAAAACACTCACGTCCATGAACTCCACGTTGGCCTTCGGTCCCGTTGCCTCGTTCAGGATCTTGATGGCCACTGGGATCTTCACAGTCTCGCCCTCCGGTACCCAGATACCCTGAGGGAGAAGAGATGAGCGGGGAGAGGATAGGTAAGTTAGAGGGGTAGAAGAGGGTGAAGAAAGGAGGAGTGAGTTAGAAGAGATGACAGAAGAGGAGAGAGGTGGAGCGGTGAGTTAGATGGAGGGAACAGGAAAAATGTGTTTAAAAAGGGGTAGGAGAGCTGAGTTAGACGGCAGCTGAACTGTGATACATAGTTCAGACCTCTACACTGTGAGACATAGTTCAGACTTCTACACTGTGAGACATAGTTCAGACTTCTACACTGTGAGACATAGTTCAGACTTCTACACTGTGAGACATAGTTCAGACCTCTACACTGTGAGACATAGTTCAGACCTCTACACTGTGAGACATAGTTCAGACCTCTACACTACACTGTGATACATAGTTCAGACCTCTATATTGTGAGACATAGTACAGGGCTTGCTCTCCTCTCTCTTGCGTAACAGCATACCTGACCTGGATGTGCATGCGATCCTTACTATGTGCCTATGGGATTCTCTCTCTCTCTCTCAGTTCAATTTAAGGGGCTTTATTGGCATGGGAAACATATGTTTACATTGCCAAAGCAAGTAAACATCTCTCTGTCCGTCTGTCGGTCTCTCTCTCTCTCTCTCATCTCTCCGTCCATTTCTCACCCTGTCCTCTCTCTCACTCCCTGATCTCTCTGTCCATTTCTCCCTCTGTCCTCTCTCCCTCCGCTCTCTGTCCATTTCTCCCTCTGTCCTCTCTCTCTCTCCCTCATCTCTTTGTCCGTTTCTCCCTCTGTCCTCTCTCTCTCTCCCTCATCTCTTTGTCCATTTCTCCCTCTGTCCTCTCTCTCTCTCCCTCATCTCTCTGTCCATTTCTCCCAATGTACTCTCTCTCTCTCCCTCATCTCTCTGTCCATTTCTCCTGTCCATTTCTCCCTCTGTCCTCTCTCATCTCTCTTTCTCCCTCTGTCCTCTCTCTCATCTCCCTCTCTCTCTGTCTTCTCTGTCCTCTGTCCTCATCTCCCTCCATCTCCCTCTGTCCATTCTCTCCCTCTGTCCTCTCACTCTCCCTCCGCTCTCTGTCCATTTCTCCCTCTGTCCTCTGTCCATCTTCTGTCCATTTCCTCTGTCCTCTCTCCCTCTCCCTCCGCTCTCTGTCCATTTCTCCCTCTGTCCTCTCTCCCTCATCTCCCTCTGTCCATTTCTCATCTCTCTGTCCATTTCTCCTCTGTCCTCTCTCCCCTCCCCTCCGCTCTCTGTCTATTTCTCCCTCTCTCCCTCTCCCTCATCTCTCTGTCCATTTCTCCCTCTGTCCTCTCTCCCTCATCTCTCTGCCCATTTCTCCCTCTGTCCTCTCTCTCTCTCTCCCTCATCTCTCTGTCCATTTCTCCCTCTGTCCTCTCTCTCTCTCATCTCTCTGTCCATTTCTCCCTCTGTCCTCTTTCCCTCTCCCTCCATAGTTCAGACCTCTACACTGTGAGACATAGTTCAGACCTCGACACCGTGAGACATAGTTCAGACCTCTACACTGTGAGACATAGTTCAGACCTCTACACTACACTGTGAGACAGTTCAGACTTCTACACTGTGAGACATAGTTCAGACCTCTACACTGTGAGACATAGTTCAGACCTCTACACTGTGAGACATAGTTCAGACCTCTACACTGTGAGACATAGTTCAGACCTCTACACTGTGAGACATAGTTCAGACTTCTACACTGTGAGACATAGTTCAGACTTCTACACTGTGAGACATAGTTCAGACCTCTACACTGTGAGACATAGTTCAGACTTCTACACTGTGAGACATAGTTCAGACTTCTACACTGTGAGACATAGTTCAGACCTCTACACTGTGAGACATAGTTCAGACCTCTACACTGTGAGACATAGTTCAGACCTCTACACTGTGAGACATAGTTCAGACTTCTACACTGTGAGACATAGTTCAGACCTCTACACTGTGAGACATAGTTCATACCTCTACACTGTGAGACATAGTTCAGACCTCTACACTGTGAGACATAGTTCAGACCTCTACACTGTGAGACATAGTTCAGACCTCTACACTGTGAGACATAGTTCAGACCTCTACACTACACTGTGATACATAGTTCAGACTTCTACACTGTGAGACATAGTTCAGACCTCTACACTGTGAGACATAGTTCAGACCTCTACACACTGTGAGACATAGTTCAGTTCTACACTGTGAGACATAGTTCAGACCTCACTGTGAGACACACTGTGAGACATAGTTCAGACTTCTTGTGAGACATAGTTCAGACCTCTACACTGTGAGACATAGTTCAGACCTCTACACTGTGAGACATAGTTCAGACTTCTACACTGTGAGACATAGTTCAGACTTCTACACTGTGAGACATAGTTCAGACTTCTACACTGTGAGACATAGTTCAGACTTCTACACTGTGAGACATAGTTCAGACCTCTACACCGTGAGACATAGTTCAGACTTCTACACCGTGAGACATAGTTCAGACCTCTACACCGTGAGACATAGTTCAGACCTCGACACCGTGAGACATAGTTCAGACCTCGACACCGTGAGACATAGTTCAGACCTCTACACCGTGAGACATAGTTCAGACCTCTACACTGTGAGACATAGTTCAGACCTCTACACTGTGAGACATAGTTCAGACCTCTACACTACACTGTGAGACATAGTTCAGACTTCTACACTGTGAGACATAGTTCAGACCTCTACACTGTGAGACATAGTTCAGACCTCTACACTACACTGTGATACATAGTTCAGACCTCTACACCGTGAGACATAGTTCAGACCTCGACACCGTGAGACATAGTTCAGACCTCGACACCGTGAGACATAGTTCAGACCTCTACACCGTGAGACATAGTTCAGACCTCTACACTGTGAGACATAGTTCAGACCTCTACACTGTGAGACATAGTTCAGACCTCTACACTGTGAGACATAGTTCAGACCTCTACACTACACTGTGATACATAGTTCAGACCTCTATATTGTGAGACATAGTACAGGGCTTGCTCTCCTCTCTCTTGCGTAACAGCATACCTGACCTGGATGTGCATGCGATCCTTACTATGTGCCTATGGGATTCTCTCTCTCTCTCTCAGTTCAATTTAAGGGGCTTTATTGGCATGGGAAACATATGTTTACATTGCCAAAGCCAGTAAACATCTCTCTGTCCGTCTGTCGGTCTCTCTCTCTCTCTCCCTCATCTCTCAGTCCATTTCTCACCCTGTCCTCTCTCTCACTCCCTCATCTCTCTGTCCATTTCTCCCTCTGTCCTCTCTCCCTCCGCTCTCTGTCCATTTCTCCCTCTGTCCTCTCTCTCTCATCTCTCTGTCCATTTCTCCCTCTGTCCTCTTTCCCTCTCCCTCAGCTCTCTGTCAATTTCTCCCTCTGTCCTCTCTCCTTCTCCCTCATCTCTCTGTCCATTTCTCCCTCTGTCCTCTTTCCCTCTCCCTCCGCTCTCTGTCCATTTCTCCCTCTGTCCTCTCTCCCTCATCTCTCTGTCCATTTCGCCCTCTGTCCTCTCTCCCTCTCCCTCATCTCTCTGTCCATTTCGCCCTCTGTCCTCTCTCCCTCTCACTCATCTCTCTGTACTTCCTCCTTTAAACACCTCCTAATTTCTAATGACCAAAACAAGTGATTGTGGTATGTGATAAGGTGATACCTTGTAGACGGTGCCGAAGGCCCCCGAGCCCAGTATCTTGACCCTCTTGAGTTCAGTCTCTTTGAGGATGCGGAGCTGGGCCTGGTTAGGGGCTGTACCACTAGGTGTTAGTGGCTCCACCAGCTGTAGGGAGACACAATCAATCAACTCATCAGTCAATTCATCGATCAATCAATCTGCAATATGTTAGTTCCTCACTCCATCAACCAGTCAATGAACCAATCTATCCATCAAGCAATTACGCAACCAACCAGTCACATCTCCCATGGGCATGGCACTCTTTAAACTTTACAGAAATTGTATGAGAGAGTAGTAGTTTCATTATCTTTCAAGTGGAGAAGAATGAAGTAGAGGCAGCGAGAGGACGGGGAGAGAGAGAAAGAGGAGGGGAAAGAGAGAGCGAGTGATAGAAGGAAGAGATGGTGAAAGAGAGAGGATAATAGCGGGAAGGAGGGGTGAGACATAAAGGGAGAAAGAAAGAAAAAGAAAGATAAATAGGGGAGAGAAAGAGAAAGAGAGTAAGGGACGGAGCGAAGAGAGAGAATGAGACAGGGTAGGGAGGGAAATGGGAGAGAGGGAAAGGGAGAGAGGGAAATGGAGAGAGAGAAAGAGAGAGAGAGGGGAAAGAGAGAACGAGTAAATCAGCTCCCTTCTCTCAGCTGTGGCCATGCCCCCCGGCTCATCACTGCTGTCTGATTAAAAAACAATAGCTGTTCTTCATTTAAATGGAATTCTAAATCAGTATCGCATTAGAGCTAAGGAGAGGGGGAATGGGGAATGAGGGGGGTATGGAAAGAGAAAGTGAAGCAGAGTGGGGAAGGAGAGGGGGCGGGAGGAAAAAAAGGATAGAGGAAAGGGGAGAGGGATAGGGAGGAGAGGGAGGGGCATGGAAGGTGAGAGGGAAGGAAAGGGGGAAAGAGAGGGGGCAGGAAAAGAGAGTGGAGGGTCACATAAATCCAGTCACCTCTCCATCGCCCTGGACATCAGGGAGCTGTCCATTATATGAGGTGCTGAATGTGTGGTAGCAAGGACAAGGAGGGAGCTGTCCACCAACCTCCTCTAATCTGTGGTGCTGAAACCTGAGGAAGTCTACTAGGACACTACTATTTACTAGTAGTCTCTACGAGTAGAGTCATTCCCTGTTTGTTACTCCCTAACTGACATCACTGACGTCAAAGCACTAAGGTTGCATCGAGGCAGATTATACTGAATAAAATAATAGGAAAGAAGTTGTGTGTGTGTGTGTGTGTGTGTGTGTGTGTGTGTGTGTGTGTGTGTGTGTGTGTGTGTGTGTATGCAGGTAACCAAGACAGCACAGTGGGGAGAAGAGGATGGAGAGAGTGTGAGAGAGCAATAATGTAAGGTACAGTGGAAAAAGCCACAATCTTGTCATTATTGAAACAACTTGTAAAGAGCCTAGTGCACCATCACTTGATGGCACTGTAACTGTAGGGTACACTCTAAAAAAATGCTGGGTTGTTTGGTTGACCCAACTGCTGGGTTGCAGGGCATTGGGTCACTTTGTTGGGTTCTTTGTTGTTGTTGGGTTTGTTGTGTTCTTTAAAAACTACTGGGACATTGACCCAACCCAAGGGCTTCTATAAAAACCACACCACAAAAAACAGTATACCACACATGTGTACAAAAATAAAATAGTTAGATAAAACAGATAACAAAACCTACTAATCATAAAGGTACAAATGAACTGATAGGCAATCACATTTTTTAAAAACAGTATATGTTTTGTTTAAATGTGTGTGCGCATGTGTGGATGTGAGTGTGAGTTGGGCTATATGGAGGAGATTACTGAGTAGTTTGGTTCATCAGACTGACCCCCAGTCTACGCTTAAAGTTATTGAGGGATGATGAGGGTTTGGCAATTCCAGAGTATGGTACCTCTGTATCTGATAGAGAATTGACTATGTGAGGTGCGGCAGTGGGGAGGGTGAAGGTTATCACAGTGTCTTGTGTTAGAAAGATGGATTTCAGAATGAACCTGGAAGAATCCATTGAAAGGTAAACTGTGTCATGACATTGGGCTGGGGTTAGGTTTATGACAGTCATAAATACTTCTCCCCCCTTTTTCCTCTCTCTACCCTAGTGATGTTACATTTGCAAACCCCTTGGTTAACATAGAGATTCTGGGAACATCAGAAGGTGGGGGGAAATTAACTATATTCTGGTAATCCGACCAGTTCGTTTGTCATCTGAGACATTCTGAGACATTCTCATCAATGATAAGATGACATAAACACTACAGTGGAAAGTCTACACATCAGAGTTATCGGATTCACATGGAATTGTTGTTCAATTTAAATGTTTGAATTTGAAATTAAACGTGATGGGATGAAATGTGAGATTTGGGGTTTCACAAGGTTAGGGCTCTGCTCAATCAGTGGCCCACACCTGTGAAGGGACATGGGCTATAAAACATTTCAAACACGCCCTCCTCTCCCTTCCTATATAAAATCTTGACGACAATATAATCTCCTGTTCCGAGGATGTGAGGTTGACGGTCCTATGTCAGAATGGTTCAGATAATAACTACAGAACAAAGCCAACATCAGCGTGAGGTTTGGTTGCGAATGGTATGAACTTTGAACTCTTATTCACTACAGAAGTGATACCTCCTAGCCATTGAGTTAGCAACAGCAGCTGCAAACGAGGGTTAGGAAGGAACAGACAGAGTATCCCGTCTATCAAATCAAATCAAATTTCACACAAGGACGTTACTACAACGAATCCAATTGACCACCAGAGACATTCTTCAAAGTACAAAGGACTCGGTTTGGCAACACGGCCTTCCATCTACCACCAACCTACCGAAGCGCAGCTCAGAGTAAATATTTATTGCATTTTCCTTTTCCAAATGGGTGGTAATTTAGAATGCATAAGATACTGTATTTACGATAGCACAGCTTCTTCCTTTGGTCCTCAGTCTTCCCGCTCTTTCACTCAAACCCAGCCCTTTTCTTTTGTGTAACCAGCTGTCATATCTGTTCCGCCCGCTAGGGACGTTTTCCTTTATGACATAATTTGTAATCAAGTTATGGTTAATTATGTGTAGGTGTAATTCTGTGTGATTAGTTAGGTATTTAGTAAATAAATAATTAAACCCAATTTTGTATTGCTGATTCAACTTGTTAGCCAGGGTTCGTGAATATAACCAAGAATTTGCAACTTTCAGATGAGACTGAATTAAGGTGACGATTAATATTGACTGCTATTGATGTAAAATATTACTAGGTCTTTAAGAGTTTATTCGGAAGATAACTGCTCTATAAATATTATTTTGTGGTGCCCCGACTCTCTAGTTAATTACATTTACATGATTAGTTCAATCAGGTGATATTAATTACGGAGAAATTATTTTATAGAATAGCATGTTATATTACTTAATCTGGCATAGCCAAAGACATGACAACTGTCTGGGAGGCATGAGTATTTGTAGATGAAAATACATAACTGGCGTGCATTAATGTCGAAAATAGACAAGATATTGAGTTTCTTAAACAAAGGTGCAGGTGGAGCCAGGTAATTAGAGGAGGTGGCTAGTCAAGCAATTTTTTTTTAATGATGAGTATTTTGTGTATGTAGCAGGCACATGTAGTGCCCCAGAAATACTACAGTAAATTAGATATGGGTAAATTAAAAAAGACCCAGCGTTTAGGTCAACGCAGGGTGACTGTAAAAAAATACCAAATTAAATGATAAATTAACTCATATTTGGGTCATCCCAACAACCGAACTGGCTGGGTCAAAATAACCCAATGTATGTTCTGTTCAATATTTACTCAGTGATGGGTTACCAAATAACCCAAATTGGGTTGCTTTTAATCCAGCATTTTTTAGAGTGCAGTACATCCAGGCTTTTTCACTACACTATGTGGTGTTGAGAGCTTTAATGGAACCTGAACCTACTGTCTGTTAACACAGAGTACTCTCTTCTCCTCTTCTCTCCTTTCCTCCCATATCCCCTACCCTCTTCTCCTACACGGTGGTAGAGTGAATGCCTGTCTGTCCTCTCTGCAGGCAGCGCTCAGAGGGAGCTACCACTATACCGCCCTCAACATTAGCAATAGAACAGGACACATACAGTTGAAGTCGGAAGTTTACATACACCTTTGCCAAATACATTTAAACTCAGTTTTTCACAATTCCTGACACTTAATCATAGTAACAATTCCCTGTCTTAGGTTAGTTAGGATCAACACTTTATTTTGGCCCATCTCTCCTGACAGAGCTGGTGTAACTGAGTCAGTTTTGTAGGCCTCCTTGCTCGCTCACACTTTTTCAGCTCTGCTCACAAGTTTTCTATAGGACTGAGGTCAGGGCTTTGTGATGGTCACTCCAATACCTTGACATTGTTGTCCTTAAGCCATTTTTCCACAACTTTGGAAGTATGCTTGGGGTCGTTGTCCATTTGGAAGACCCATTTGCGACCAAGTTTGAACTTTAACTGATGTCTTGAGATGTTGCTTCAATATATCCACGTTGTTTTCCTCCCTCATGAAGCCATCTATTTTGTGAAGTGCACCAGTCTTTGCTTCACAGTTGGGATGGTGTTCTTCGGCTTGCAAGACTCCCCCTTTTTACTCCAAACATAACAATGGTTATTATGGTCAAACAGTTCTATTTTTGTTTCATCAGACCAGAGGACATTTCTCCAGAAAGTATGATCTTTGTCCCCATGTGCAGTTTCAAACTGTAGTCTGGCTTTTTTATGGCGGTTTTGGAGCAGTGGCTTCTTCCTTGCTGAGCGGCCTTTCAGGTTATGTCGATAAAGGACTAGTTTTACTGTGGATATAGATACTTTTGTACCTGTTTCCTCCAGCATCTTCACAAGGTCCTTTGCTGTTGTTCTGGGATTGATTTGCACTTTTCGCACCAAAGTACGTTCATCTCTACGAGATGAAGGCACAGTCAACTTAGTTTATGTAAACTTCTGACCCACTGGAATTGTGATACAGTGAATTATAAGTGAAATAATCTGTCAGTAAACAATTGTTGGAAAATGACTTGTGTCACACACAAAGTTGATGTCCTAACCGACTTGCCAAAACTATAGTTTGTTTAACAAGACATTTGTGGAGTGGTTGAAAAACAGGTTTTAATGACTCCAACCTAAGTGTATGTAAACTATCGACTTCAACTGTACGCATCAGGCATCTCACAGTATGTAGCTAGTAGCTACAGTACTGAATGGGAATAAAATATGAACCCAAAACATGGCTAGTATACTGAAACTCAATTAAAGTGAAACTGAATGATAGGCTGCCTGTTAATGTTATTTCACAGTCGTCGTTATTACTAATATCATATATCTCCTATCACATGTGCAGTACTGGTGCTGTTTGCAGACCTGACAGTGGTTCTGTCCTATAATAAGGTGCCATTAGGGATTTACCCATCTCCTCTCTATCCTATCCATTCATTCTGATCAGACAAGGGAGAGGGGGGAGACAATGCTCTTGATATTTCATTAAGAGTTCCAAATGCAGACAGAACGCTTCCTGGTTGGGGTCGCGTGGCAGGGAGTGGAGCAAGGCAGGCTGGGATATTCATTAAGATGGATGTTTTGAGGGGATGAGAGACCTGCGCTCTGCTCCCTGCGTCATGGTCCCCTATTCCCTACATAGTACACTAGTTTTGACCAGGGTGTAGCCTGGGGATGCATCCAAAATGGCAGCCTATTTATTGTATAGTGGACTACATCTGTAGGGAATAGGGTGCCATTTGGGATGCAACCATGATGAGAGAATAAAAGGTTTCTGTTATCTAGATGACATGAGTACAGCCTGAGCTCCATCCCAAATGGCAACCTATTCCCCTACAAGCCCTGTTCAAAAGTATTGCACTATGTAGGGAATAGGGTGCCATTTGGGATGCAGGCTGACATCTGTCTATTCCATTTGATGGATGAGATGTCTAATTATCCAAAGAGACAGTGACAGAAAACAGTTATGCTGTACTGCCACAGAGTCAGGAGGAAGCAGGGAGCATTGTTATGCATAGGCTTGTAGGATTGTGTGTGTGTGTGTGTGTGTGTGTGTGTGTGTGTGTGTGTGTGTGTGTGTGTGTGTGTGTGTGTGTGTGTGTGTGTGTGTGTGTGTGTGTGTGTGTGTGTGTGTGTGTGTGTGTGTGTGTGTGAGAGTGAGTGTGAGAGTGAGTGTTTGCGCATGCATGTGTGTGTGTGTGTTCCTCTCATGTTAGCCTGTACTCTAAGACAGTGTATTGTAATGCTGGTCAGGAGCAGACACTCGGTAGAACTCAGATACAAAACATAGCTACCTCTACATAAAAGTAAAGTTGTAATACAGTAATGGTTGTTGTGTTCACGTTTCTAGACGAGGTACAGGACAGTGGCATGATGTTCTATTAAAGCAGTACAACAAGATGGTTGAGATTTTAATAAGGTGTGATTGTATTTGTGTTGCCTGGTTCAGAGTCAGGTCAATATGAGTACTGACGATATTTTTGTGCATAACGTCCGTTCCAAAAAAGCAATGTACAACCAAATAATAATACTAGTCATTATTGACTCTGGGTTCAAGCTCAGGTATTCTAAACATTAACAAAAGAGAGTAGGGAGCGAGGAGGGAAGGAGGGAGGACAGAGAAAGGAGGGGGAGAGGGGTCAGAGAGTAGTGGGAGAGAGGATGGAGAGTGGGGAGAGAGGAGGGAGAGAGGATGAAGTGTGGGGAGAGAGGAGGGAGAGAGGATGAAGAGATGAGGGAGAATGGTAACAGAGGAGAGAGAGAGAGAGAGAGAGAGAGAGAGAGAGAGAGAGAGAGAGAGAGAGAGAGAGAGAGGACGTAAAGGAGAGAGAGAGGGAAAGAGGACATAGAGGAGAGAGAGGGAAAGAGGATGTAGAGAGAGAGAGAGAGAGGGAACGAGGACATAGAGGAGAGAGAGAGAGGGAAAGAGGACGTAGAGGAGAGAGAGAGAGAGAGAGAGAGAGAGAGAGAGAGAGAGGGGGGAAAGAGGACGTAGAGAGAGAGAGAGAGAGAGAGAGAGGGGGGAAAGAGGACGTAGAGAGAGAGAGAGAGAGAGAGAGAGAGAGAGAGAGAGAGAGAGAGAGAGAGAGAGAGAGAGAGAGAGGGGAAAGAGGACGTAGAGAGAGAGAGAGAGAGAGAGAGAGGGGAAAGAGGACGTAGAGGAGAGAGAGAGAGAGAGAGAGAGGAGGAGGGAATGAGCGATGGAGGGAAAGAGGGAAAGAGGATGTAGAGAGGTGGGAGAGAGGACATGATAGTTAAGGGAGAAAGGCCACAGAGGAGAGAGAGAGAGAGAGAGAGAGAGAGAGAGAGAGAGAGAGAGAGAGAGAGAGAGAGGATATGACAGAGAGAGGAAGGAGAGAAGAGGGAGAGGCCACTCTGTGATCTCATAGCCTCTGGTGGCCCTCACCTATAACAGAGCACATCACATGTCAAGAGAGAGATTGGCAGTACTGGCTCTGTGTTATTACAGCTCTTCATAAAGCAGTGAGCGAAGGGAAGACCATCACACTAAGATTATGATGTAGGATGATAGGATGATAGTGAACTGAAACTTCAAAACTTCAAAAGTCTTTGTACTGTAAACTCGTGCTACATCCCAATTGGTACCCTATTCCCTATATTTTGACGAGAGCCCAATGGAAGGTTTGTCTATGATCCACATCTCAAGATGTCCTTACACTGTGCTGTCTCCAGTAAGCTTGAAGTACATACCTCTATCCTTGATTATCACATCCACATCCAAACTTTGTCTCCAGGTGTGTGTGTGTGTATTCACACCCCATACCTCTGTCTCAAGGAAGCGTCGCAGGGCTCTCTTCTTCTTGATGCTCTTCCTGCGGACGGACACGGCTCCGCTCAGAGCCACGATGACCACCACGAAGAGGCCACCTATCACCCCGGCTGCAATCAGGGGAGTCCTGAGGGAGAGAGATGTGAGATAGGGCCACAGCATTAGATACTACCTATTTATTTTCTTTAAAATAGTTTAGCTGCTCTTGATGTACCTATTATTGGCTGGTACAGTGAAACCAATGGACTAGTTTGTCCGACTGGCAGGTCAAACAGGTTTAATCAAATGCTACAAATATTTGAAAGTCAACAAATATTACTTGAAACCAGGTCTGATAAGCACTTACTCCAGAGGTCACAACAGACTTGGCTGACTAGAGCTTGGGACAATTCTTAATTAGCTAACAACCTTTGACAAAATACATGATCTAGCATCTGCAGGTGTCCTGTTACAATGTTAGGCAGTTAATTCAAAGAAGGGAAAGAAATGAAAGTCAGGACATTTTTTCTAATTTAATAAAAATAATATATTCCATTCAGCATGTGTGATCAGCACTTTCCATGATCTCTCCAACCCTCTACACTCCCAACCTGTCTGCCTGTCTGTCTGTCGGCGCTGAGTGCTGGGAACTTTGCATTACGTCCCAAATGGCACCCTATTCCCTGCATAGTGCACTACTTTTGACCATACCCCTAGGGACTTGGTTAAAAGTGCATATAGGGAATGGAGTACCATTTAGAACGCAGACACAGTATACTGTAGGTGAGAAGATGAGATGGTGTATCTGAGTGAATAGGCCCTATTCTCTATCTTAATACAGTTTTTAACAATCACTTTGGCACTAATTTCAGAACCTTGTGGTCATTTTTCAAAACTTTAGACACAAAACTCAAAACGGTCATCACTTGCAACACAGGTTGTCCAATGTTCAAAACATTGCATTGTGCATTCATATCATTATCATACGATCCAAGATGGCGTAGCAGTAAGTCGTCCTGTCTCGTCGTGTCCCTGTATATATCGTCTATTTTTCGTTTTTTACATATTTTTCTTCAAAAACATTTTGCTAAACCTAAGCTTCCAAGTACTCTCCTGCAACCCGCCTCACCCAATGTAGCTATTTTTCCTAAAGTATTTATATTTACTTCGGAACCGGAACCCCTCAACTGAAGCTAGCCGGCTAACCACCAGCTATGCTAGCGGTCTTCAGCCAACCGGTCATCAGCTAAGCTAACCTTTAGCTCGGAAAGCTCTCGCCAGCTCGAACAACGCGACTCTAACCAGAGCATAACGGACCTATTTATTTTTCATCCCCGGATTCATCACTGGATTCCCACCGCAAACGGAACATTTCAGCTGGATCTTCACAACTAGCTATCTAGCTAAACCGCAACCCCGGATGATTACTCCTGGCTAGCGCTTCCACCCACTTAGCGTGAAGCTAGCCCGGCCAGCGCACCTGTACCACCACCGTAGCATACTCCTGGACTACAATACCCGGGCCCACGACCGGTCTATCGATGTCACCGCATGAAGAGGAATAAACAGACTCACCCCATCGCAACGTCCCCTAAAGGCCAACTCTCTAGCCCTCGCTATCTCCCTGCTTGCTAAACTCGGACTGCTAACTGCTAGCTTGTCTAGCCCCGGTCCGCTAACTGCTACCTTGTTTAGCCCGGGCCTACGAACTGTTAGCTTGTTAGCACAGGCCTGCTAACTGCTAGCTTGTCTAGCCCGGGCCTACGAACTGTTAGCTTGTTAGCACAGGCCTGCTAACTGCTAGCTTGTCTAGCCCGGGCCTACGAACTGTTAGCTTGTTAGCACAGGCCTGCTAACCGTCTGAATCGCCGCGTCCCAAACACTCACCGGACCCATATTTACTTTCTATCTCTTCTTGATTTTTAATCTGTTTATACCTTTCCGGAAACCTGCCTCACCCAATGTGATACGGAATCGCTATTATTTTTAATTTTTAGAACACACTCAAGAACCTCCAGAAGCTAACCAGCTAACTAGCTACAAGCTATTTAGTCATTGTTAACTTTTTTTCAACCTGGATAACACTCGCCAGTCCAGCTTCCCTGCCCCATCCACCGCTGCCCCCTGGACACTGATCTCTTGGCTACATAGCTGATGCACTCTGGACTGTCCATTAATCACGGTACTCCATTCTGCTTGTTTATGTTTTATCTGTCGGCCCCGTTGCCTAGTCAACGCCATTTTACCTGCTGTTGTTGTGCTAGCTGATTAGCTGTTGTCTCACCTACTGTTTAAGCTAGCTTTCCCAATTCAACACCTGTGATTACTGTATGCCTCGCTGTATGTCTCTCTCAAATGTCAATATGCCTTGTATACTGTTGCTCAGGTTAGTTATCATTGTTCTAGTTCACAATGGAGCCCCTAGTTCTACTCTTCATACCCCTGACAACTCCTTTGTCCCACCTCCCACACATGCGGTGACCTCACCCATTACAACCAGCATGTCCAGAGACACAACCTCTCTCATCATCACCCAGTGCCTGGGCTTACCCCCGCTGTACCCGCACCCCACCATACCCCTGTCTGCGCACTATGCCCTGAATATATTCTACCATGCCCAGAAACCTGCTCCTCTTATTCTCTGTCCCCAACGCTCTAGGCGACCAGTTTTGATAGCCTTTAGCCGCACCCTCATACTACTCCTTCTCTGTTCCGCGGGTGTTGTGGAGGTAAACCCAGGCCCTGCATGTCCCCAGGCACCCTCATTTGTTGACTTCTGTGATCGAAAAAGCCTTGGTTTCATGCATGTCAACATCAGAAGCCTCCTCCCTAAGTTTGTTTTACTCACTGCTCTAGCACACTCTGCTAACCCTGATGTCCTTGCTGTGTCTGAATCCTGGCTCAGGAAGGCCACCAAAATTCAGAGATTTCCATACCCAACTATAACATCTTCCGTCAAGATAGAACTGCTAAAGGGGGAGGAGCTGCAGTCTACTGCAGAGATAGCCTGCAAAGTAATGTCATACTTTCCAGGTCCATACCCAAACAGTTCGAACTACTAATTTTGAAAATTACTCTCTCCAGAAATAAGTCTCTCACTGTTGCCGCCTGCTACCGACCCCCTCAGCTCCCAGCTGTGCCCTGGACACCATTTGTGAATTGATCGCCCCCATCTAGCCTCAGAGTTTGCTCTGTTAGGTGACCTAAACTGGGATATGCTTAACACCCCGCCAGTCCTACAATCTAAGCTAGATGCCCTCAATCTCACACAAATCATCAAGGAACCCACCAGGTACAACCCTAACTCTGTAAACAAGGGCACCCTCATAGACGTCATCCTGACCAACTGGCCCTCCAAATACACCTCCGCTGTCTTCAACCAGGATCTCAGCGATCACTGCCTCATTGCCTGTATCCGCTACGGAGCCGCAGTCAAACGACCACCCCTCATCACTGTCAAACGCTCCCTAAAACACTTCTGTGAGCAGGCCTTTCTAATCGACCTGGCCCGGGTATCCTGGAAGGACATTGACCTCATCCCGTCAGTTGAGGATGCCTGGTCATTCTTTAAAAGTAACTTCCTTACCATTTTAGATAAGCATGCTCCGTTCAAAAAATGCAGAACTAAGAACAGATACAGTCCTTGGTTCACCCCAGACCTGACTGCCCTCGACCAGCACAAAAACATCCTGTGGCGGACTGCAATAGCATCGAATAGTCCCCGGGATATGCAACTGTTCAGGGAAGTCCGGAACCAATACACGCTGTCAGTCAGGAAAGCTAAGGCCAGCTTCTTCAGGCAGAAGTTTGCATCCTGTAGCTCCAACTCCAAAAAGTTCTGGGACACTGTGAAGTCCATGGAGAACAAGAGCACCTCCTCCCAGCTGCCCACTGCACTGAGGCTAGGTAACACGGTCACCACCGATAAATCCATGATTATCGAAAACTTCAATAAGCATTTCTCAACGGCTGGCCATGCCTTCCGCCTGGCTACTCCAACCTCGGCCAACAGCTCTGCCCCCCGGCAGCTCCTCGCCCAAGCCTCTCCAGGTTCTCCTTTACCCAAATCCAGATAGCAGATGTTCTGAAAGAGCTGCAAAACCTGGACCCGTACAAATCAGCTGGGCTTGACAATCTGGACCCCTATTTCTGAAACTTTCCGCCGCCATTGTCGCAACCCCTATTACCAGCCTGTTCAACCTCTCTTTCATATCGCCTGAGATCCCCAAGGATTGAAAGCTGCCGCAGTCATCCCCCTCTTCAAAGGGGGAGACACCCTGGACCCAAACTGTTACAGACCTATATCCATCCTGCCCTGCCTATCTAAGGTCTTCGAAAGCCAAGTCAACAAACAGGTCACTGACCATCTCGAATCCCACCGTACCTTCTCCGCTGTGCAATCTGGTTTCCGAGCCGGTCACGGGTGCACCTCAGCAACACTCAAGGTACTAAACGATATCATAACCGCCATCGATAAAAGACAGTACTGTGCAGCCGTCTTCATTGACCTTGCCAAGGCTTTCGACTCTGTCAATCACCATATTCTTATCGGCAGACTCAGTAGCCTCGGTTTTTCGGATCACTGCCTTGCCTGGTTCACCAATTACTTTGCAGACAGAGTTCAGTGTGTCAAATCGGAGGGCATGCTGTCCGGTCCTCTGGCAGTCTCTATGGGGGTGCCACAGGGTTCAATTCTCGGGCCGACTCTTTTCTCTGTATATATCAATGACGTTGCTCTTGCTGCGGGCGATTCCCTGATCCACCTCTACGCAGACGACACCATTCTATATACTTTCGGCCCGTCATTGGACACTGTGCTATCTAACCTCCAAACAAGCTTCAATGCCATACAACACTCCTTCCGTGGCCTCCAACTGCTCTTAAACGCTAGTAAAACCAAATGCATGCTTTTCAACCGATCGCTGCCTGCACCCGCATGCCCGACTAGCATCACCACCCTGGATGGTTCCGACCTTGAATATGTGGACATCTATAAGTACCTAGGTGTCTGGCTAGACTGCAAACTCTCCTTCCAGACTCATATCAAACATCTCCAATCGAAAATCAAATCAAGAGTCGGCTTTCTATTCCGCAACAAAGCCTCCTTCACTCACGCCGCCAAGCTTACCCTAGTAAAACTGACTATCCTTCCGATCCTCGACTTCGGCGATGTCATCTACAAAATGGCTTCCAACACTCTACTCAGCAAACTGGATGCAGTCTATCACAGTGCCATCCGTTTTGTCACTAAAGCACCTTATACCACCCACCACTGCGACCTGTATGCTCTGGTCGGCTGGCCCTCGTTACATATTCGTCGCCAGACCCACTGGCTCCAGGTCATCTACAAGTCCATGCTAGGTAAAGCTCCGCCTTATCTCAGCTCACTGGTCACGATGGCAACACCCATCCGTAGCACGCGCTCCAGCAGGTGTATCTCACTGATCATCCCTAAAGCCAACACCTCATTTGGCCGCCTTTCATTCCAGTACTCTGCTGCCTGTGACTGGAACGAATTGCAAAAATCGCTGAAGTTGGAGACTTTTATCTCCCTCACCAACTTCAAACATCAGCTATCTGAGCAGCTAACCGATCACTGCTGTTGTACATAGTCTATTGGTAAATAGCCCACCCATTTTCACCTACCTCATCCCCATACTGTTTTTATTTATTTACTTGCTCTTTTGCACACCAATATCTCTACCTGTACATGACCATCTGATCATTTATCACTCCAGTGTTAATCTGCAAAATTGTAATTATTCGCCTACCTCCTCATGCCTTTTGCACACATTGTATATAGACTCCCCCCTTTGTTTTCTACTGTGTTATTGACTTGTTAATTGTTTATTCCATGTGTAACTCTGTGTTGTCTGCTCACACTGCTATGCTTTATCTTGGCCAGGTCGCAGTTGCAAATGAGAACTTGTTCTCAACTGGCCTACCTGGTTAAATAAAGGTGAAATAATTTTTTTTTTTTTAATTAAAGAACCCTTGTACTCGCAGGACCATTGGTTCAAATAACTCATTTATCATGAAATAGCATAGGACCATTCATTTAGATCACCCACACACAAGATACCGATAGTTTCACTGTGTAGTTGTTCGTACAATCATTAAATATTGTAATACAAAATATGTGATACATGTTTCATTATGCTACTTCATGTAAATACATCACTGTAAAAGGACTAGTAGAGAGAAAACTACAGACACAGTGGAATCATTGAACAAAATATGACATTTATTGATGAAATACAATAAAATCACAACATAGGTTTCTTTGAATCAAAGCAAGAATATTTAGCTACAAAAAAAGAAAAAGGTCAACAGTTAAACCTGGTCAAAACATCACTGCAGTGTTCCTCACCTGGCTTACTGTAAAACATCACTGCAGTGTTCCTCACCTGGCTTACTGTAAAACATCACTGCAGTGTTCCTCACCTGGCTTACTGTAAAACATCACTGCAGTGTTCCTCACCTGGCTTACTGTAAAACATCACTGCAGTGTTGGCTTACTGTAAAACATCACTGCAGTGTTCCTCACCTGGCTTACTGTAAAACATCACTGCAGTGTTCCTCACTGGCTTACTGTAAAACATCACTGCAGTGTTCCTCACCTGGCTTACTGTAAAACATCATTCCTCACCTGGCAGTGTTCACTGCAGTGTTCCCTGGCTTACTGTAAAACATCACTGCAGTGTTCCTCACCTGGCTTACTGTAAAACATCACTGCAGTGTTCCTCACCTGGCTTACTGTAAAACATCACTGCAGTGTTCCTCACCTGGCTTACTGTAAAACATCACTGCAATGTTCCTCACCTGGCTTACTGTAAAACATCACTGCAGTGTTCCTCACCTGGCTTACTGTAAAAAGCAAAACAAAAGATTGATTGCTGTACTTCTAGATTTCCATCAACCCGGTCTTGTGGATTTGGCCACAGGTTCTCATCCACATCACAATGGATGTTTTCATTAGCCAAACATCTTGGGAAGAATCTTGGGCGGATCCAGGCCTGACACTGGTCTGCTGTGATGTCATTGCATGCATCATCCATGGCCTGGAGAAGGGTGGCTTGTTCGTGAGGGCGCCTATCATATACCTTCCACCTTTATGTGGAGAAAAAATCCTCAATCGGGTTAAGGAAAGGAGAGTATGGGGGTAAGCACAGGGTGGTAAATTGTGGATGGGCCTGAAACCATGCTTGCACCATTTGAGCATGGTGGAACCTGACATTATCCCACACAATGACATAGGTCATGCCATCAGCTCTACAGACCTGATTTAGCTCATCAAGGATGGTTACATTCGAGCAGCGAATCATGTGGCTGCCTGCAACTCAATATATAGACTATATAGAGTAGAGAGCTTTAGATGTTGTTCGACCAAACATTAGAACGGGCAAGATGAGTAATCTAAGCAACTTTGACCCTGGGATGATTGTTGATGCCACACATGGTGATTCCAGCATCTCAGAAGCAGCTGCCTTCCTGGGATTTTTATGCACTACAGTCTCTAGAGTTTACAGAGAATGATTGCGATAAACAAAACACATTCAGTGAGCAGCAGTTCTGTGGGCAAAAACACTTTGTTAATGAGAGAGGTCAGAGGAGAATGTCCAGACTCATTCAAGCTAACAGAAAGGCCACACATGCTCAAATAACAGCTGTTTTAAAACAGAGGTGTGCAGAAGGGCATCTCTTAACATACAACACCGTGAATAATTCAGGCTGTTGTGGAGGCAAAAGGGCCCTACCCAGTACTAGACAGGTGTACCTAATAAAGTGGCCGGTGAGTGTACAGTAATGTCAAATCTGGAAACATGGTTTGGAAAAGTGGTACATGGGACCATAGGAACAGTGTCTGATAAAGAATGATAATGAAATATTACATCCATAGATAATGTAGTCCAATTGGTTCATGTTCCACAGTAATTGGTGTCAATGGATCTCGTTATCCTGAAACTTTCATGTTCTAAACATGGAATATTGATCATCAGTTTCCATAAAACTATGTATTAAGAGTAATGCAAAAGGTACTTAATTGATATCAATTGTATCAATTGATAGTTAGATCATTGTAATGAAATGAATAGACAGTCATCTCAGATGTAATGTGTGAATTGCATTTTGAAATGGTAATACTTTGATGTTAAGTTGTGTCATTTTGAACAGGCGATTTTAGTTCAATTAACAAATGATCTTATCTTTATGTGTATTGTATCCAAGCAATTGGAAAAAGTGTTAAGAGCTTTGAAAAATGTGCATTTTGATCATTGGTTGTGAGTTTTATGTCTATAGTTTTGAAAAATGACATCAAGGTTCCGAAATTAGTGCCAAAGTGATTGTAAAAAACAGTAAAAAGGGCTCATTTGGCAGAACAGAACAGAGCAGAGTGGCGGCGTCAGCACACTCCAGTCGTGTTTTACATCAGCAGGAAAGCTATCAGCCACCTGGTACATCACAGGGCCATTACATGTTATCACACTCAGCTCACTTCTGGAATCACATGAAACACCCCCCCAATCTTTCGGTCATCGGGTGCCTCCCAAATGGCTCCTCTATTCCCTACTGTATGTAGTGTGCTACATTTGACCACGGCACATAGGGAATAGGGTTATCCTGCTCATTCTCCCAGCTCCACCTCTCTCCTACCCAATATTACAGGGATGGATTTACTGTAGTAAGGGACGACATGATGATTTGTGGAGGAAGTGGCTACAAGAGACATAGTTGTAATTTGTAGGAAAGCAAAGGTATTCTCCTGGTAAACATTGTATAGACATGCCCAAATGGAAAGTGGAGAATGGGGTAATAAGTAAGCCTTACACAGCAGACTGTGGCAAAGAGTAGGAAGGAAAGTAGAAGAGGGTTGACACAATATCATATCAGCTGTGGAACCCAGCCTACAACCTACTTAGGTTAGAGACATTAAATCTCGTTTTTCAACCACTCCACAAATGTCTTGTTAAAAAATCATAGTTTTGGCAAGTCGGTTAGGACATCTACTTTGTGCATGACACAAGTCATTTTTCCAACAATTTCCAAACACCTGAAGGTACCACATTCATCTGTACAAACAATAGTACGCAAGTATAAACACCATGGGACCACGCAGCCGTCATTCGGCTCACTAAGGAGACGCATTCTGTCTCCTAGAGATGAACGTACTTTTGTGCGAAAGGTGCAAATTAATCCCAGAACGATAGCAAAGGACCTTATGAAGATGCTAGAGGAAACAGGTACAAAAGTATCTACATCCACAGTAAAACGAGTCCTATATCGACATAACCTGAAAGGTCGCTCAGCAAGGAAGAAGCCACTGCTCCAAAACCGCCATAAAAAAGCCAGGCTACAGTCTGCAACTGTACATGGGGACAAAGATCATACTTTTTGGAGAAATGTCCTCTGGTCTGATGAAACAAAAATAGAACTGTTTGGCCATAATGACCATCGTTATGTTTGGAGGAAAAAGGGGGAGGCTTGCAAGCCAAAGAACACCATCCCAACTGTGAAGCACGGGGATGGCAGCATCATGTTGTGGGGGTGCTTTGCTGCAGGAGGCACTGGCGCACTTCACAAGATAGATGGCCTCATGAGGTAGGAAAACTATGTGGATATATTGAAGCAACATCTCAAGACATCAGACAAGTTAAAGCTTGGTCGCAAATGGGTCTTCCAAATCGACAATGACCCTAAGCATACTTCCAAAGTGGCAAAATGGCTTAAGGACAACAAAGTCAAGGTATTGGAGTGGCCATCACAAAGCCCTGACCTAAATCCTATAGAAAATTTGTGGGCAGAACTGAAAGAGCGTGTGTGAGCAAGGAGGCCTACAAACCTGACTCAGTTACACCAGCTCTGTCAGGAGAGATGGGCCAAAATTCAAATGATTGTGGGAAGCTTGATGAAGGCTACCTGAAACATTTGATCCAAGTTCAACAATTTAAAGGCAATTCTACCAAGTGCTAATTGAGTGTATGTAAACTTCTGGGAATGTGATGAAAGAAATGAAAGCTGAAATAAATAAATATAAATACTGTTAATCTAACATTTCACATTTTTAAAATAAAGTGTTGATCCTAACTGACCTAAGACAGAGAATTTTTACTGGTATACAATGTCAGGAATTGTGAAAAACTGAGTTTAAATGTATTTGGGTAAGGTGTATGTTAACTTCCGACTTCAACTGTATGTCCGACCTCTGAGAGGCTTTGTCTTCTCAACATTGGCCCCAAGCAATTATAAGCAACTATAAGCTGCCTTTCTTTATGCCCAGTTAAACCATAGCTTCTCTAAAACATGTTCGAAAGCCACTTCACCAACTTGGCATGCTACAATCACAGTTACATAGTTCTATCAGGGTATTCTCTGTTACTCTGCTGTCAACATACTGTATATACGGCTTTTCCCCTCACAGCCTAGGAACTTTATCTGTTTACTAGCACTTCTCCTCATCCACCTTCACCTCTCTTCTTCACCCCATCTTCACATCTTCACCCCACAGCCTCTCCCTGTCTCCCATCATCAGCTCACCCTGACATTCTCCCCTCATTGCCTCAGATAGAAGAGAAGTGGATCAGATAGTAGAGTAGTGAATCAGATAGAAGAGCAATGAATCACATAGAGTACTGAAACAGATAGTAGAAGTGCAACAACTAGTGTAGTGAATCAGATAGAAGAGTAGTAAATCAGATCGTCAGATAGTAGAGTAGTGGATCAGTGGAGAGTGAGACCTAGGCTACTGCAGGCTCTTCTGTGTCTCAAATGGCAACATATTCCCTATCTAGTGACCATAAAGCTCTGGTCAAAAGTAGTGCACTAGATAGGGAATAGTGGCATTTGAGATGCAGCTTGGAATGAATTAGCAGTCATTACTGTCTCTCTCTCTCCGCTCTTACACAGCTCCATTCAGCTCAGCTCAGCTCTGCCTTGAGATCAGGATGCTTTGGCCAAGTAGTGTGTTTTTACACTATGCCTTTGTTTCGGCCTTCATTTTAAGCCAATTTGGCATCTCTCTTCTGTGCTGTTTCTTTCTAAGCATAGTCCTATAGGGGGAAGCTGTTCTATTAGGCCTTTTGAATGATGTGTTCTGTCCCTCTGTTCTCTTCTGTTCTTCCTTTTTGTTTCCTCTCACTATCTCAACCCCGTCTCAATTGGGTTGAGGTCGTGTGATTGTAGATGCTCGGTCATCTGATGCAGCACTCCATCACTCTCCTTTGTCAAATAGCCCTTACACAGCCTAGAGGTGTGTTTTGGGTCATTGTCCTGTAGAAAAACCAGATGGGATGGGGTATTGCTGCAGAATGCTGCGGTAGCTGTGGTAGCCATGCTGGGTAAATGTGCCTTGAATTCTAAATAAATCACAGACAGTGTCACCAGCAAAGCACCACACACCATCTCACCTCCTCCTCCATGCTTCATGGTGGGAACCACACACACAGAGATCATCCGTTCACCTACTCTGCGTCTCACAAAGACATGGCGGTTGGAACCAAAAATCTCACATTTGGACTCATCAGACCAAAGGACAGTTTTCCACTAGTCTAATGTCCATTGCTTGTGTTTCTTGGCCCTAGCATGTCTCTCTTATTGGTGTGCTTTAGTATTGGTGCTAAAATAGTTGTAGGCTTTTCATTCAAATCCTACTGCTTCTAACTTCAATATACTCTTTAAATAAATAAGACCTACACCACTTTTAATAGCACATTACTCAAAACTAGTGAGACTCATATCGCCTACAGTATATAGAAAAATATAACGTGACTCTCCGCCAATAATTACATATAGAGGATTGGAGGATTCTAAATTAAAACCAAAAGCTCCCTCATGGGTCTCCCAGTGGCGGCCGACACCGGTATCGAACCTGCATCAGCCAGTTAAGTTCTTTTATATATTCTAGGCTCCAAAGAAATAGACTCAAATTAAGCCCTCTTGTTGTTTGTAAAGTCCAATTAAAATGAAGATTATTGTTGAAATGAATTGCTTGACTGGTGTACATTTTCTCCATCTGTTGGTGTGCAACACTTGAATAACAAGTTAGCTATATTTCCAGCACCAGCCACTGTTCACCTCCTATTTATTGAGCTGTGGTTGCCACCAGTTGTTTTAAGTAACCTTTATTTAACTAGGCAAGTCAGGTAGGAACAAATTCTTATTGACAATGACGGCCTACCTCTAATGTCGCTGAGCTAATTGTGTGCCGCCCTATGGCATTCCCAGTCACGGTCGGATGTGAAACAGCCTGTATTCGAACCAGGGACCGTAGTAATGCCACTTGCACTGAGATGCAGTGCCTTAGAAAGGTTGAAAACAAATTATTTGTTGCAAGTTGGGGAGGGGGATTTTTCGCACCAAGCTAGGCTATTAGAGAATTCTTTAGTAAAGGTTGAATAGTCTTTTGTTCAGCTAATAGCCCATCCTAGAAAAGTCGGTCCCTCTCCTTGTTTGGGCGGTGTTCGGCGGTCGACGTCACCGACCTTCTAGCCATCACTGATCTGTTTTTCATTTTTCATTGGTTTTGTCTTGTCTTCCTTCACACCTGGTTCCAATCCCATCAATTACATGTTTTGTATTTAACCCTCTGTTTCCCCTCATGTCCTTGTCGGAGATTGTTTGTTTTATTGTATGTTATGTGCAAGTCATGTGTCGGTGTGCGACGGGTTTTGTACCAATTTATATCATTTTTTTTGTATATTTTGGTTTTTGGAGTTTTATTAGCACTTATTAAACGACTCCATTTATACCAAGTTCATTTTCCTGCGCCTGACTTCCCTGCCACCAACACGCACCCATTACACGTTTGCAGAATTCAGTCTGCTACAGTAAGTACGCTTGTGAAAAACAAAATGCCTCCAGCTGTCGAAACCCAGAATATCTAAGGGGCTTTTATATAATTATAATGTGGGGTTAATAATAATAATAATAATAATAATAATAGTTTTTTTCCCCTTTCCACTTGTTATTTAGACCGGATTGTTACTTGTCACGCCCTGGTCAAAGTATTTTGTGTTTATCTTTATGTATTTGGTCAGGCCAGGGTGTGGCATGGGGTTTTTGTAATTGTGGTGTGTTTGTCTTGGGGTTTTGGTGGTGGTATTGGGATTGTAGCTTAGTGGGTTGTCTAGCAAGGTCTATGGCTGTCTGGAGTGGTTCTCAATCAGAGGCAGGTGCTTATCGTTGTCTCTGATTGGGAACCATATTTAGGCAGCCATATTCTTTGAGTTTGTCGTGGGTGATTGTCCTTAGTGTCCTATGTGTACTCGTTGTTAGTTTGCACCAGATAGGCTGTTTCAGTTTCGTTTATTGTTTTTTGTAAGTTCGTGTTTTTTTGTTATATTAAACATGGATCGCAATCGACACGCTGCAGTTTGGTCCGACTCTCTTTCATCACCACTAGAAAACCGTTACAGAATCACCCACCACCAACGGACCAAGCGGCGTGTCAACAGGCAGGAGCAGCCGAAAAAGGAGATGCTCACCAAGGATTTCTGGTCATGGGAGGAGATCTTCGACGGGAGAGGACCCTGGGCTAAACCAGGGGAGTGTAGCCGCCCAAAGGAGCAACAGGAGAAGAGGCAACAGAGGCAGCAGCAGCAGGAGCAGCAGCAGCTACAGTGGGAGAGGTTGCACCACCTGGAGTTATGGACATGGGAGGAGGAATTGGACGGTAAAGGACCCTGGAATGAGCCTGAGATTATTGTCGCCCCAAAGCCGAGCTGGAGGCAGCAAAAGCAGAGAGGCGGCATTATGAGGAGCTAGCACGGCAGAGCGGATGGAAGCCCGAGAGTCAGCCCCAAAATGTCTTGGGGGCTTACAGGGAGTATGGCTATGCCAGGTAGGAGACCTGCGCAAACTCCCTGTGCTTACCGGGGGCTGGAGAGACCGGGCAGGCACCGTGTTATGCTGTGGAGCGCACGGTGTCTCCAGTGCGGGTGCACAGCCCGGTTCGGTATATTCCAGCTCCTCGTATCGGCCGGGCTAGAGTGGGCATCGAGCCAGGTAAGGTTGGGCAGGCTCGGTGCTCAAGAGCTCCAGTGCGCCTGCACGGTCCGGTCTATCCAGTACCACCTCCACACCCCAGCCCTCCGGTAGCAGCTCCCCGCACCAGGCTTCCTGTGCGTGTCCTCGATCCAGTACCACCAGTTCCAGCACCAC
This sequence comes from Oncorhynchus tshawytscha, assembly GCF_018296145.1. Lineage (NCBI taxonomy): Eukaryota > Metazoa > Chordata > Actinopteri > Salmoniformes > Salmonidae > Oncorhynchus > Oncorhynchus tshawytscha. Next base: position 34,390,092 of record NC_056454.1, read on the forward strand.
GCACCAGGCCTTCAGTGTGCCTCGCCTGTTCAGCGCAGCCAGCGCTTTTCTCCTCTCCTGCGCTGCTGGAGTCTCCCGCCTGTTTAACGCAGCCAGAGCCTTCCTCCTCTACAGCGCTGCCGGAGCCTCCCGCCTGTTCAGCGCAGCCAGAGCCTTTCTCCTCTACAGCGCTGCCGGAGCCTCCCGCCTGTTCAGCGCAGCCAGAGCCTTCCTCCTCTACAGCGCTGCCGGAGCCTCCCGCCTGTTTAGCGCAGCCAGAGCCTTTCTCCTCTCCTGCGCTGCCGGAGTCTCACGCCTATCTAGCGCTGTTAGAGCTTTCCTCATCTCCAGCGCTGCCGGAGTCTTCCGCCTGTTTAGCGCAGCCAGAGCCTTCCTCCGACACAGCGCTGCAGGAGTCTCCCGCCTGTTCAGCGCAGCCAGAGCTGCCAGTCTGCATGAAGCAGCCAGAGCTGTCAGTCTGCATGGAGCAGTCAGAGCTGTCAGTCTGCATGGAGCAGTCAGAGCTGTCAGTCTGCATGGAGCAGTCAGAGCTGTCAGTCTGCATGGAGCAGCCAGAGCTGTCAGTCTACATGAAGCAGCCCGAGCTGCCAGTCTGCATGAAGCAGCCAGTCTACATGGAGCAGCCAGAGCTGTCAGTCTACATGAAGCAGCCCGAGCTGCCAGTCTGCATGAAGCAGCCAGTCTACATGGAGCAGCCAGAGCTGTCAGTCCGCATGGAGCAGCCAGAGCTGTCAGTCCGCATGGAGCAGCCAGAGCTGTCAGTCTGCATGGAGCAGCCAGAGCTGTCAGTCCGCATGGAGCAGCCAGAGCTGTCAGTCTACAGGAAGCAGCCCGAGCTGCCAGTCTGCATGAAGCAGCCAGTCTACATAGAGCAGCCAGAGCTGCCAGTCTGCATGAAGCAGCCAGAGCTGTCAGTCTGCATGGAGCAGTCAGAGCTGTCAGTCTGCATGGAGGAGCCAGAGCTGTCAGTCTACATGAAGCAGCCCGAGCTGCCAGTCTGCATGAAGCAGTCAGTCTACATGGAGCAGCCAGAGCTGTCAGTCCGCATGGAGCAGCCAGAGCTGTCAGTCTACATGAAGCAGCCCGAGCTGCCAGTCTGCATGAAGCAGCCAGTCTACATGGAGCAGCCAGAGCTGTCAGTCTGCATGAAGCAGCCAGAGCTGTCAGTCTGCATGGAGCAGCCAGTCTGCATGGAGCAGTCAGTCTGCACGGAGCTGTCAGTCTGCACGGAGCTGTCAGTCTGTAAGGAGCTGCCAGTCTGCAAGGAGCTGCCAGTCTGCAAGGAGCTGCCAGTCAGCACGGAGCCGCCAGAGCGGTCAGTCTGTAAGAAGCCGCCAGAGCTGTCAGCCTATATGGAGCAGCTAGTGCCGCCAGTCTGCCCAGCGCCGCCAGTGCCCCCAGTCTGCCCAGCATCGCCAGTCTGCCCAGCGCCATCAGTCTGCCCAGCATCGCCAGTCTGCCCAGCATCGCCAGTCTGCCCAGCATCGCCAGTCTGCCCAGCATCGCCAGTCTGCCCAGCACCGCCAGTCTGCCCAGCGTCGTCCAGTCTGCCCAGCGTCGTCAGTCTGCCCAGCACCGCCAGTCTGCCCAGCGTCGCCAGTCTGCCAGACTCTTCCAGATCTGCCAGTCAGCCAGACTCTTCCAGATCTGCCAGTCAACCAGACTCTTCCAGATCTGCCAGTCAACCAGACTCTTCCAGATCTGCCAGTCAACCAGACTCTTCCAGATCTGCCAGTCAACCAGACTCTTCCAGATCTGCCAGTCAACCAGACTCTTCCAGATCTGCCAGTCAACCAGACTCTTCCAGATCTGCCAGTCAGCCAGGATCTGCCAGTCAGCCAGGATCTGCTGAAACCACCAGCCAGCCAGGAGCTGGTAGATCTATCTACCTGCCTGAGCTTCCTCTCACTCCTGAGCTTCCTCTCACTCCTGAGCTTCCTCTCACTCCTGAGCTTTCTCTCACTCCTGAGCTTTCTCTCACTCCTGAGCTTTCTCTCACTCCTGAGCTTTCTCTCACTCCCGAGCTTCCCCTCAGTCCCGAGCTGCCTCGGTCCCGAGCTGTCCTTCAGTCCCGATCTGTTCCTCAGTCCAGTGGGGTTCTGGGTGAGGACTACTAGGCCATGGTCGGCGGCGAGGGTGGACTATCCAGGGACGAAGGGAGAGGGGACTAAGACATTAAAGGAGTGGGGTCCACGTCCCCGCGCCGGAGCCGCCACCATGGACAGACGCCCACCCGGACCCTCCCTATTGTTTTGAGGTGCGTTCGGGAGTCCGCACCTTAGGGGGGTTCTGTCACGCCCTGGTCAAAGTATTTTGTGTTTATCTTTATGTATTTGGTCAGGCCAGGGTGTGGCATGGGGTTTTTGTAATTGTGGTGTGTTTGTCTTGGGGTTTTGGTGGTGGTATTGGGATTGTAGCTTAGTGGGTTGTCTAGCAAGGTCTATGGTTGTCTGGAGTGGTTCTCAATCAGAGGCAGGTGCTTATCGTTGTCTCTGATTGGGAACCATATTTAGGCAGCCATATTCTTTGAGTTTGTCGTGGGTGATTGTCCTTAGTGTCCTATGTGTACTCGTTGTTAGTTTGCACCAGATAGGCTGTTTCGGTTTCGTTTATTGTTTTTTGTAAGTTCGTGTTTTTTTTGTTATATTAAACATGGATCGCAATCGACACGCTGCAGTTTGGTCCGACTCTCTTTCATCACCACTAGAAAACCGTTACATTACTTCCATCTCGTTCCACACCTCATTCTCCGCCTGAGTGCCTCGCTTGTGGGTGTGCTGGCAGGATATGTCAGCAACTTTGATTGTGCGTCAAATTCAGCATATCAAGTTTGTATGAAGGTCTGGTTATTCACAGGCAAATAGTAATATGCTCTAAAACGCTCTGGTGACAAATTAACTTTGCTGCTCTGTTTTCAATTGCCCACATGGCTGGGAGAACCTATTCAAGTAAGCAAATACATTTCGAAAATGTTAAGAAAAACAATGTATTAGCTTCAGTAACTAGCTACAGTGCATTTTAACTCAAATGAGCTGCCAACGTAGCTAGCTAGTTTACATACTGTATAGACAGCTAGCTAAGTTAATTACATTTGACCAGCTACCTCACTTCATATTAGCTATCTATCTTGATATATTTAACACTGTAAAATACATGTGTAGCTAGCTAACAGCCATGGATGAGGGTGCAAGGATAGCAGGCCCAGCTGTCAAAGTGAGAGCGGGATATTCTGGATAGAGCAGGTAATTTTGTGTAGTTCAAAAAGTCGTTCCAGTCTTTAAAAGTGAGGACAGAGAACACGATATTCAGTGCTGTCTAATTTGAGTATAATGAAGTCTGTTTTCTTGTGAGGTTTTCTGTCCCCAGATACAGAGAGCTTTGAAAGCCTGTCTGCAGATAAAGAGGGCCCAATGAAGAGCAGCGGTTCTCAGTCCTGGTCCTGGGGACTCAAAGGGGGGCACATCTTTGTTTTTGCCTTAGCAATACACAGCGGATTCAAATGATCAAGTCATCAAGCTTCAAGTGGTATTTATGTATTCATTTGTAATGCAATCCTTGATATGATCCTGCTATTGTCACATGCTACACATGCACCTATCTATCCAATGTTAAGATTTGTTATAAGGAATATTATACTTTAGTAATTCCAAATGATCTGGTAATGTAAAAGTCTTATAATTACATGTTATATTGTTTGTCCTCATGTGTCTGTTTTTGAGCATAAAGAACCACTTAGTGTGGACACTAGGTGAGACTACACACACAGATTCCTGTTGAACAACTCTCTTTCACCACCTTATGTCCTCAATAAGTCTCTTTCACTTCATCCTTCTCCCTAAATCCTATAGGTTATATCAGCTGTGTTGGTGAACCCCTCCCACATCTGAACTAGCTGACAGAGGGCACAGCATGATCATAGGTGAGAGGTCACTTGGTCGGGTCAACAGAAGTATTATTAAAGAGGTGCTTTACATTGAAATGTAGAGATATAGTAGTCCCAGAGTTAATGATCCAAGGTCAGTTTTGTATTTCACCTCATGATGATTATGATGACTGACAGTGTTAGAATTTAAGAAACAAAGCTTAAACATGCTCTCTCTCTCTATTCATCTGTCTCTCGTCTGCAGGTATGTGTTGATGTGAGAGCGGAAGCCAGTCCCGTCATCGCCACAGATAACCTTCGGGCCAACTGGGGGCCCAGGGCTGGTTAAGAGACACCGCTAGAGACACTATGTAATTGTGATGAACTGAGAGAATATTAGGGTAGGTCATTCATTAGTCATATGCTGTCTTCCCGGCTCTTCTGCTCTTACCTCTTTCCCTTTGTCTTTCACACCCCTCTCCTCACCACTTTCTTTCTGTTTTTCAGAATGTACATCGTATTGAAGTACAGATTGAACTTGTATTTATAACATAATATTATAATATTTATATTTATAATGCATGTATTATGTATTTATAACACCTGGATAATGAACTTTCAATATAGCGTTTCACATTCTCTGAAATGAAGTATCTCATTGAAATACTATACCTACTGTATCCTGTGTCCTCAGATAGATGGAGGTAGATATGCATAGGAAGTGTAGTGTACTGTTTATTTTCTGTATATATGAATGACAAATTAGCCTTTACTTAAATCATGGTTCTAGTCTATTGCATAGTTACAATGTGGAAGTATTGATGTCCCAGGAGCAGGAGTGGTAAACACTGTTGAAGTGTATAATTGTAATACATACATGCAGTCATGGCATCATTCAAAGAATGGAGTTTGATACACCTGGTATTGGATATGACTGAAAAAGAATGTCTCACAGAGATTCATACCTGAACCGCACCTTTATTTGCCAAGGAAGAGTACATGATCAGTGAATATTTTTAATGTCCAGGCTGCAATGTGTGGATCTCATGCGTGGTAATAACTACATGTATATAAGACTTTCATCCTTGGCACAATAAAGTTATTATATTCTACTCAATCCATAGGCTTCATTAATGCCATTCAGACACATCCATAGGCACAGTTATTTTAACCACCAATACTCAATAAGCAAGTACATACTTAGCTAGCTATGTTACTTCAGCTGCATTGCACGGAAAATATAAGCAAGGCATGCTAACACAATTGTACATTCAATTTGCAGGAAATGCTTTAGCTAGCTAGATTCTTACATCCACTGTTTCAATAGATAGGCTGGTTTTCTCAGTCCCAAAACATGAATTACAATTTCATATTCATGTCATAACACTAGCTAGCTAGTCAGCAAACTGGCTAAATAGTGATTTCTGTAAATTAACTGTATGACAAAAATATGCACAATCGTGTCTCTAACATTAACAACATTCCTCTCAATTGCACATTTTTTGCTTGACTCATGTTATAATTACTTACATTTGCTTCCACCTTAATGTTTTGTCAGCCATCTTTGCTGAGAAAGTCACCTGTGACTGGTGGCCCGTGTCAAATTAGTTATTGGAACCACTATGATTGGTGATAAAAACCTTGGGACTCAAATGCATAATTAGTGTTCTAACTCCCCCTTGTGGTGTCTGGAGCAATGAAGCTGTGACGCTGGGTACCTTTAAGTCCTGCGATGTAAGCTCGCAACTTTTAAAGGAGGAACCACTGTAGCAATAAATATAAGCCTTGCTCAGTGGGAACAGTTGGTTGTCATTACATTTTCTGCTGGGGAGAAGTGTGTGTGTCATCTTTTTACTATTGAGCCCTTGTCAAAGATACATTTAAATGCATAAACTTGTAAATTCGCAAATAAATCAAAGTTGAACTTGTGTCTGTGTATGCAGTCTGTCCTGGGGACAAAGAAGGAAGTGACAGTAGGGATTTGAAGAGAGATTTACCTGTCCATCATGCCAATACAGTCCTGCAGTCTGGGTCCAATACACCTGGATGAGGGAAAGGAACAGATTTAATGAAGCAACAGAATAAATCAGTCAGTCATCCATTTGATCACAATCAATCAATTACTCGACTGGACATTGGGCTTGAGTGTCTGTCAACAGAAAAAAACAGTCATGTCAGTCCCAGAGATGAAGGGGCACGTTCGGGAGTCAGGACACTGCATGGTGAGGCTATTTAAGAGGGGAGAGGGAAAGGAATGGTAACAGAGATAATCTCTGAATCTATTTCAATCTGTCTGAACTGAAGGACTGCCTGGGATAGTGTCAAGATGGCATTTCCACTGCATTGTTTTTAACAACGTCGTTATGTGTACATGGAGCAGTGAGCTGCCAGCCTGCCGCTCAGCAGGAAATAGAACAAAGACGTGACGGGGCCAGCACGGTGAACTGACTGACTGCAATACCAAAAGATATCTGCCCCTTCTTTCTGCAGCTGAAAATTATAATCGTAGGATTCACAGCACTCAAAGAGCAGATGGAGAGTGGAATTTCTCGCTCTCTCCCTCCCTAAGTCTCTCTCTTTTGCTCTCTGTCCCTGTCTCCCTCTATCTCATGCTCTGCCTATCTCTCTCTCTATATATATATATATATTTCTGTCTCTATTTCTCTGTGAAGTAAACAATAAACAAAAGTGAGAAGAAACAAAAAACAATGGTTTCAAAAGGATTAAGCCATTGCAAATATTATATTATCAGATAATGTTTTTAACAATGTGCACAAAGTTGTAGTATGAATATGTTTGTGCTCCACTGGTTACCCCGTTTTCACATTGCGGTATTTCATCCAACAGATATGGGTGTTTATCAATGTTTGATTAATTTTCTAATTCTTTGTAGGTCGGTGTGATCTGTGGAAAATACAGTATGCGTCTCTGAAATGGTCATACCTTTAGCAGGAAGTAAGGAAGTGCATCTCAGTTTCCACTTCAGATCTGCCTATGGCGGCCTCTCTCAATAGCAAGGAAGTTAATGGACATAGTCAAGGATTTTCCTAATTTTGGGTCTATCCCAGTGGTCAGGTATTCTGCCACTGTGCATTCTCTGTTTAGGGTCAGACAACTTTCCAGGTTGCTCAATTTTTTGGTTGATTCTTCCAGTATATAAAATAGTTATATTTGTGTAGTCCTATAATTAAGTCTAATTGTGTTGCTGTCCTGGGGCTCTGTGGGGTCTGTTTGTGCTTGTGAACAGAGCCCCAGAACAAGATGGCTGAGGGGACACTTCGCTAGGTTAATCTGTAGATGAGGGCTTTGTGTTGGAATGTGTGGGCATCACTTCCTTTTAGGTGGTTGTAGAATTAAACAGCTTTTGTCTTGATTTTGATAATTAGCAGGTATAGTCCTAATTCTGCTCTGCCTGCATTGTTTGGGGTTTTGCATTGTACATGAAGGATATTTTTGCTGAATTCTGCATGCAGTCTCAATTGGGTGGTGGCTGGACTCCAGATGTCACAACGTTAGAGAGCAATGGGTTCTATAACTGATTTTAGGATTTTTAGCCAGATCCTATTTGAAATGTCAATTTTTATAATTATTTTGATGGCATTGAAATCCCTTCTTGCCTTGTCTCTTCGTTCGCAGCTTTGTGGAAGTAACCAGTGGTGTTGATTTTTAAGCCGAGTTAGGTATAATTCTTTGTGTGCTCTAGGGCAACGGTGTGTAGATAGAATGTATATTTGTTGTCCTGGCAACTGGTCTTTTTTTGGGACACCATTATTTTTGTGTTTCTGAGATTTACCATCAGGGTGCAGGTTTGACACAATCTGTGCAGGCAAACAAAACAGGCCCTCCTTGGTTGGAGATAGAAGTACCAGATCATCTGCAAACAGTAACCATTTTACTTCAGAGTCTATTAGGGTGAGGCCGGGCACTGCAGACTGTTTTAGTGCCCTCGCCAATTCTTTGCTAGATATGTTGAAGAGGGTGGGGCTCAAGCTGCATTCTTGTCTCACCCCACGGCTCTGAGGAAACAAGTATGTGTGTTTATTGGCAATTTTAACTGCACATTTGTTGTTTGTAAAAAATGATTTTATAATCTTGTATGTTTTCTCCCCAACACCGCTTTCCATCAATTTGTATAGCAGACCATGTCAAATTGAATGAAAAGATTTTTTGAAATCAACAAAGCATAAGAAGACTTTCCTTTTTTTTGTCAATTAGAGAGTGCAGGGTGTATTTGTGGCCTGTCGTCTGATATTTTGGTAAGAAGTCAATTTGACATTTGCTCAGGAAATGTTGGAGTCTGCTGTTGCAGATCTTTCCATGGTTACTGTTGACGCAGATTCCACTGTAATTATTGGGGTCAAATTGGTCTTTGGGGGTGATCAGAACTTGATTCCAAATGAGCTGAGGATAATTATGAAGAGTTTAAGTATAGTCAATTTGAATTTCTGATCTGTATATTTCATCATTTAGTTTAGTATATCATCAACACCACAGGCCTTTTTGTGCTGGAGGGTTTGTATTTTGTCCTGTAACTCATTCAATGTAATTAGGGGATCCAGTGTGTTCTGGTAGTCTTTAATATCTGATTCTAAGTTTTGCAAATGATCATGTAAATATACATTTGTTTGCTCTTGGTTATATGTTACAGTGCATTCAGAAAGTATTCACACCCATTGACTTTTTTTTTTAAATTTTTTTTTTTTATGCACAATACCCCACAATGTCAAAGTGGAATTATGCTTATCAACATTTTTACAAATGTAGAAAACATTTGTGCTGAAATGTCTTGAGTCAATAAGTATTCAACCCCTTTGTTATGGCTATTTTAAATATGTCCAGGAGTAAACATGTGTCACGGTTCATGAATCCACTGCCTCCCTCTCTCTTTCTCTTTCTCTTTCTTTCTCTCTCTCTCTCTCTCTCTCTCTCTCTCTCTCTCTCTCTCTCTCTCCCGTGTTTGTGTGGGCGTGGTTCCCAATCTCGGCCTGATTGTCTGTGCCAGCTGGAATCACTTATCTTCCCTTTATATGTTCTGTAACCAGTGTTTCTTGTTGTCAGATCGTTGTTACTTCTCTGAGGTTGTGTCATGTGTCCGTGCTCATCTCTCACCGCCCTTGTGTGGATTATCTGCTGTGCTTCCTCCTACCCATCCGGACACACTCCCCTGGATTTCTCAGCACGCTATCATCGGAAGATGCGCCCTAGTCCCTGGGTCGGATTCCGTCTGAGTACAGTCTGTCTGTCCTGTTGCTGCTGTAAACTGTATTCATTAAACCATCGTTGCTTGCATCTTGCATCCGCCTCTGTATTGTCACAGAACGATCTGACCAGACCATGGATGCAGCGAGTTCAACGAGTCTGACCGAATTCATTTCCCGCAGTATCACGAGAATGGATCAACAAGAGGAGAACATCTCCAGCACAGGTCGGGCAGTACAAGCCCTTGCGACGCAGGTATCCCAGCTGACCCAACAATTACAACATCTGAGGGGTCTCGATGCGCCACCTACACCGGCAGTTCAACCCGCCCTGCCAGAGCCGGATTCCCAGCTAGAGCCACGGCTACCGACACCAGAGGGTTATTCAGGTGATCCTGACTATTGCAGAGCTTTTCTTACGAGATGTTCCATGCAATTCTCGTTGCAGCCACGGACCTTCAACCGTGAACAGTCTAAGGTAGCATTCGTACTCACACTGCTATCAGGCAAAGCGGCTCTTTGGGGAACGGCGGTGTGGGCGAACCAGGACCCATGCTGCACCTCTTTCCAGACACTCTCCGAGGTACTACTTCCGGCGCCGACAGAGATGGCCGCCTAGCTTCGCGTTCCTAGGAAACTATGCAGTTTTTTGTTTTTTTACGTGTTATTTCTTACACTAGTACCCCAGGTCATCTTAGGTTTCATTACATACAGCCGAGAAGAACTACTGAATATAAGATCACCGTCAACTCACCATCAGTACGACCAAGAATATGTTTTTCGCGATGCGGATCCTGTGTTCTGCCTTACAACCAGTGTAACCGAGTGGATGACATGCAGCGACCAAAAAAAAAAACGACTCAGAAAAAGAGGGAAACGAAGCGGTCTTCTGGTCAGACTCCGGAGACGGGCACATCGTGCAAAACTCCCTAGCATTCTTCTTGCCAATGTCCAGTCTCTTGACAACAAGGTTGATGAAATCCGAGCAAGGGTAGCATTCCAGAGGGACATCAGAGACTGTAACGTTCTCTGCTTCACAGAAACATGGCTAACTGGAGAGACGCAATCCGAAGCGGTGCAGCCAGCGGGTTTCTCCACGCATCGCGCCGACAGAAACAAACATCTTTCTGGTAAGAAGACGGGCGGGGGCGTATGACTTATGGCCAACGGGACATGGTGTGATGAAAGAAACATACAGGAACTCAAATCCTTCTGTTCACCTGATTTAGAATTCCTCACAATCAAATGTAGACCGCATTATCTACCAAGAGAATTCTCTTCGATTATAATCACAGCCGTATATATCCCCCAAGCAGACACATCGATGGCTCTGAAAGAACTTTATTTAACTCTCTGCAAACTGGAAACGATTTATCCGGAGGCTGCATTCATTGTAGCTGGGGATTTTAACAAGGCTAATCTGAAAACAAGACTCCCTAAATTTTATCAGCATATCGATTGCGCAACCAGGGGTGGAAAGACCCTGGATCATTGTTACTCTAACTTCCGCGACGCATATAAAGCCCTGCCCCGCCCCCTTTCGGAAAAGCTGACCACGACTCCATTTTGTTGATCCCTGCCTACAGACAGAAACTAAAACAAGAAGCTCCCACGCTGAGGTCTGTCCAACGCTGGTCCGACCAAGCTGACTCCACACTCCAAGACTGCTTCCATCACGTGGACTGGGAGATGTTTCGTATTGCGTCAGACAACAACATTGACGAATACGCTGATACGGTGTGCGAGTTCATTAGAACGTGCGTTGAAGATGTCGTTCCCATAGCAACGATTAAAACATTCCCTAACCAGAAACCGTGGATTGATGGCAGCATTCGTGTGAAACTGAAGGCACGAACCACTGCTTTTAATCAGGGCAAGGTGTCTGGTAACATGACTGAATACAAACAGTGCAGCTATTCCCTCCGCAAGGCTATCAAACAAGCTAAGCGCCAGTACAGAGACAAAGTAGAATCTCAATTCAACGGCTCAGACACAAGAGGCATGTGGCAGGGTCTACAGTCAATCACGGACTACAGGAAGAAACCCAGCCCAGTCACGGACCAGGATGTCTTGCTCCCAGGCAGACTAAATAACTTTTTTGCCCGCTTTGAGGACAATACAGTGCCACTGACACGGCCTGCAACGGAAACATGCGGTCTCTCCTTCACTGCAGCCGAATTGAGTAAGACATTTAAACGTGTTAACCCTCGCAAGGCTGCAGGCCCAGACGGCATCCCCAGCCGCGCCCTCAGAGCATGCGCAGACCAGCTGGCCGGTGTGTTTACGGACATATTCAATCAATCCCTATACCAGTCTGCTGTTCCCACATGCTTCAAGAGGGCCACCATTGTTCCTGTTCCCAAGAAAGCTAAGGTAACTGAGCTAAACGACTACCGCCCCGTAGCACTCACATCCGTCATCATGAAGTGCTTTGAGAGACTAGTCAAGGACCATATCACCTCCACCCTACCTGACACCATTGACCCACTCCAATTTGCTTACCGCCCAAATAGGTCCACAGACGATGCAATCTCAACCACTGCACACTGCCCTAACCCATCTGGACAAGAGGAATACCTATGTGAGAATGCTGTTCATCGACTACAGCTCGGCATTCAACACCATAGTACCCTCCAAGCTGATCAAGCTCGAGACCCTGGGTCTCGACCCCGCCCTGTGCAACTGGGTACTGGACTTCCTGACGGGCCGCCCCACAACATCTCCTCCCCGCTGATCCTCAACACTGGGGCCCCACAAGGGTGCGTTCTGAGCCCTCTCCTGTACTCCCTGTTCACCCACGACTGCGTGGCCATGCACGCCTCCAACTCAATCATCAAGTTTGCGGACGACACAACAGTGGTAGGCTTGATTACCAACAACGACGAGACGGCCTACAGGGAGGAGGTGAGGGCCCTCGGAGTGTGGTGTCAGGAAAATAACCTCACACTCAACGTCAACAAAACTAAGGAGATGATTGTGGACTTCAGGAAACAGCAGAGGGAACACCCCCATCCACATCGATGGAACAGTAGTGGAGAGGGTAGCAAGTTTTAAGTTCCTCGGCATACACATCACAGACAAACTGAATTGGTCCACTCACACAGACAGCATCGTGAGGAAGGCGCAGCAGCGCCTCTTCAACCTCAGGAGGCTGAAGAAATTCGGCTTGTCACCAAAAGCACTCACAAACTTCTACAGATGCACAATCGAGAGCATCCTGGCGGGCTGTATCACCGCCTGGTATGGCAACTGCACCGCCCTCAACCGTAAGGCTCTCCAGAGGGTAGTGAGGTCTGCACAACGCATCACCGGGGGCAAACTACCTGCCCTCCAGGACACCTACACCACCCGATGCTACAGGAAGGCCATAAAGATCATCAAGGACATCAACCACCCGAGCCACTGCCTGTTCACCCCGCTGTCATCCAGAAGGCGAGGTCAGTACAGGTGCATCAAAGCTGGGACCGAGAGACTGAAAAACAGCTTCTATCTCAAGGCCATCAGACTGTTAAACAGCCACCACTATCATTGAGTGGCTACTGCCAACACACTGTCAATGACACTGACTCTACTCCAGCCACTTTAATCATGGGAATTGATGGGAAATGATGTAAATATATCACTAGCCACTTTAAACAATGCTACCTTATATAATGTTACTTACCCTACATTGTTCATCTCATATGCATACGTTGATACTGTACTCTATATCATCGACTGCATCCTTATGTAATACATGTATCACTAGCCACTTTAACTATGCCACTTGGTTTACATACTTATCTCATATGTATATACTGTACTCGATATCATCTACTGTATCTTGCCTATGCTGCTCTGTACCATCACTCATTCATATATCCTTATGTACATATTCTTTATCCCCTTACACTGTGTATAAGACAGTAGTTTTTTTGGAATTGTTAGTTAGATTACTTGCTCGTTATTACTGCATTGTCGGAACTAGAAGCACAAGCATTTCGCTACACTCGCATTAACATCTGCTAACCATGTGTATGTGACAAATAAAATTTGCTTTGATTTGATTTGATAATTTTGATTTGAGATGAGAAGAGTCTTCGATCGGGCCGTGGCGGGTAGGGAGGCGGCCAGACTACTCGCTGACCTTCGCCAAGGAGACCGTCCAGTATCGGAATACTCCATCCAATTCCGCACTCTGGCCGCAGAGTGTCAGTGGAACGAGGAGGCGCAGTGGGACATGTTCCTGCATGGGCTGGAGGACCGGATCCAGAAGGAGATTTATGTTCTGGACCTTCCCAGGAATTTAAATGGACTAGTGGAACTAGCCTTGAGGGTCGACGCTCGTCTGAGTCGTATTGGCCGCCGAGCATGCCCTAACAGACCGTATAACGACACGGAGGGCTGGCATGCCAGCGGCGGGAACACGGCCAGTTCAGCCTCCGCTCACGAACCCATGCAGCTGGGGAGAGCTCGCCTCTCCCGGGAAGAGAGGGAGAGGCAGAGATCCCAAGGACTCTGTCTCTACTGTGGTAGAGCGGGCCACTTTATCCACTCCTGCCCGGTAAAAGATCAGGCCCGGTAGTAAGCATGAGGCTACTATCGGGTGGTGTCACCACAGAGAAGACCTCATCATCTACTCTCCTCCCGGTAAGACTAAGATGGGCCACCCACACGCACGACACCCAAGCCTTACTGGACTCAGGAGCAGAGGGTAATTTCATGGACTTCAAGCTCGCTCACAAACTCCAGATTCCTATCACCTCACTCTCGCACAAGATATCCGTCAACGCTCTCAATGGTCAAGAACTCCCCAACATTTCTCACACCACTGAACCTATCACACTCATCACTTCTGGCAATCACACTGAGACACTATCATTTCTACTCATGGACTCACCCCTTGCACCATTAGTTCTCGGCCACCCTTGGCTCACCCAACACAACCCCAGAGTTGACTGGGGTCATAACTCTATATCCATGTGGATTAACAAGTGCCTTGAGTCCTGTTTGGTGTCTGCTTGTTCGTCTGTGTCTGATTCTGTGTTTCTAGAGGAGGCAGTGGATTTGTCTAACGTGCCCGTTGAATACCTCGACCTGAAGGAGGTGTTCAGTAAGTCCCGTGCTGCTTCTCTTCCTCCGCATCGTCCCTATGACTGTGCAATAGAATTATTGCCAGGTGAGTCTCCGCCTAAAGGCAAGTTATATTCACTCTCTGTTCCTGAGAGGGAGGCTATGGAGAGATACATCTCTGATTCTCTGGCATCTGGATTCATTCGTCCTTCCTCTTCTCCAGCGGGGCGGGGTTCTTCTTTGTGGGGAAGAAGGACGGTTCTCTGCGTCCTTGCATTGATTACCGTGGGTTGAATAACATCACAGTGAAGAATACCTATCCCTTACCGTTGATGTCCTCAGCCTTTGAAAGGTTACAGGGAGCATCCGTGTTCACTTAGTTGGATTTACGGAATGCATATCATTTGGTTCGCATAAGGGGGGACGAATGGAAGACCGCGTTTAACACCCCCAGAGGGCACTTCGAATATTTGGTCATGCCTTTTGGGCTATCCAACTCCCCAGCGGTTTTCCAGGCACTCGTCAATGACGTGCTGAGAGATATGATTGATCAGTTCATATATGTTTACCTGGATGACATACTGATTTTTTTCTTCTCTCCAGGAACACGTTCAGCACGTCAGACGAGTGCTTCAGAGGTTGTTGGAGAATGGACTTTTTGTCAAGGCGGAGAAATGCATTTTTCATGCACAATCCGTTCCATTCCTAGGTTACATCGTCTCGACTGAAGGTATTCGCATGGATCCTGACAAGGTTAAGGCTGTGGTGGATTGGCCAAGCCCAGATTCCCGTAAGGCCCTACAGAGGTTTCTGGGATTCGCCAATTTCTACCGGCGTTTCGTTCGCAACTTTAGCCAGATAGTCGCTCCTCTTACCGCCTTAACCTCCCCCAGAGTGACGTTCAGGTGGTCCGATACAGCCGAGGCTGCATTCGCGAAACTCAAGAGCCGCTTTGTTTCGGCTCCCATCCTCATAGCTCCCGATCCCTTGCGTCAGTTCGTGGTGGAGGTGGACGCTTCAGAGGTGGGGGTAGGTGCGGTACTTTCCCAACGTTCCTCTTCTGACGACAAGATGCACCCTTGCGCGTTCCTTTCCCATCGGTTATCACCTGCGGAACGCAACTACGACATTGGCAACAGAGAGTTGTTGGCAGTGAAGTTAGCACTGGAGGAGTGGCGCCATTGGTTAGAGGGTTCGGGGGTACCTTTTATAGTTTGGACCGATCACAAAAATTTAGAATATATCAGAACCGCCAAGCGACTCAACTCCAGGCAGGCGCGGTGGGCACTCTTTTTCGGACGTTTTGACTTCTCTCTCTTGTATCGCCCGGGCTCCAAGAATGTCAAACCCGATTCCCTTTCTCACATTTTTGACCATTCCGAACGCCCATCCACTCCCGAGTGCATCCTACCCGGGACCCTAGTGGTCTCCACACTCACATGGGAGGTTGAATCGAGGGTCAAAACGGCCTTAGAAGGGGTAACGCCTCCGCCCGGTTGCCCGCCTAATCGGTTGTTTGTGCCGGAGGGGTGTCGGTCCGATGTTATTCGGTGGGGGCATTGCTCCAACGTAGCGTGTCATCCAGGAGTCAGCCGCACTAGCTTTTTGGTTAAGCAACGCTTTTGGTGGCCACTGATGGCTCGTGACATTCACAGTTTTGTCTTGGCTTGCTCGGTTTGTGCCACTGGGAAGACTTCTAATCGACCCCCAGATGGGTTACTCCAACCGCTGTCGGTCCCTTCGAGACCCTGGTCCCACATCGCGCTAGATTTTGTTACCGCCCTCCCGCCCTCCCAGGGCAAGACGGTTGTTTTGACCGTGGTGGACCGGTTCTCGAAGGCGGCTCATTTTATTCCCTTGCCTAAATTACCATCTGCCAAGGAGACAGCGGGAACTGTCGTGGATCACGTCTTTCGCTTACATGGCCTGCCGATGGACGTAGTTTCTGACAGGGGGCCCCAATTTGTGTCCAAGTTTTGGCAAGAGTTTTGTAGGTTACTGGGAGCGAGTGTCAGCCTGTCTTCAGGGTTTCATCCCCAGAGCAACGGTCAAACGGAGAGGGCCAACCAAGATTTGGAGAGAGTGTTGCGATGTTTGGTTTCTAAGAATCCCTCTTCCTGGAGTCAACAACTCTCTATGGTTGAGTACGCTCACAATTCGTTGCCAGTGGCAGCCACGGGTCTCTCTCCGTTTGAGTGTAGTTTAGGTTACCAGCCACCTATCTTTCCCAGTACGGAGTCCGAGGTCACTGTTCCCTCCGCTCACGCTTTCATCCAGAGGTGCCGTCACGCATGGAGCAGAGCCCGTGAGACTCTTCTCCGGGTGGGGGCGCGCACCAAGGCTAAGGCCGATCGCCACCGGTCGAAGCCTCCGGTATACGTCGTTGGCCAAAGAGTGTGGCTTTCTACTAAGAACATTCCACTCCGATCCGTTTCGAACAAGCTTGCCCCCAAATTTATCGGCCTGTTCAAAGTCACCAGGATCATTAGTCCGGTGGCGGTCCGGCTCAAGCTTCCTCCGGCGTATAGGAGAATTCATCCTACCTTTCATGTGTCTAAAATAAAACCTGTGTTTCAGGCACGTATTAACCCGCCGGTCCCGGTTCCCCCGCCGCCACGACTTGTTGATGGGGAACCCACCTTTTCTGTCAATCGTATTTTGGACTCTAGAAGGAGGGGACGCGGATTCCAGTACCTGGTGGACTGGGAGGGTTACGGCCCGGAGGAGAGAAGTTGGGTACCTGCTAGGGACATTCTGGATCACTCCCTTATCGATGATTTCAATCGACAGGTAAATTCGCCTGGGAACGCCAAGAGGCGTTCCTAGGGGGTATTGTCACGGTTCATGAATCCACTGCCTCCCTCTCTCTTTCTCTTTCTCTTTCTCTCTCTCTCTCTCTCTCTCTCTCTCTCTCTCTCTCTCTCTCTCTCTCCCCGTGTTTGTGTGGGCGTGGTTCCCAATCTCGTCCTGATTGTCTGTGCCAGCTGGAATCACTTATCTTCCCTTTATATGTTCTTCTGTAACCAGTGTTTCTTGTTGTCAGATCGTTGTTACTTCTCTGAGGTTGTGTGGTGTGTCCGTGCTCATCTCTCACCGCCCTTGTGTGGATTATCTGCTGTGCTTCCTCCTACCCATCCGGACACACTCCCCTGGATTTCTCAGCACGCTATCATCGGAAGATGCGCCCTAGTCCCTGGGTCGGATTCCGTCTGAGTACAGTCTGTCTGTCCTGTTGCTGCTGTAAACTGTATTCATTAAACCATCGTTGCTTGCATCTTGCATCCGCCTCTGTATTGTCACAACATGTGCTTAACACGTCACATAATAAGTTGTATGGACTCACTCTGTGTGCAATAATAAGGTTTAACATCATTTTGAATGACTACCTCATCTCTACACATACAATTATCTGTAAGGTCCCTCAGTTGAGCATTCAAGCACAAATACCAGGGAGGTTTTCCAATGCCTTGCAAAGATGGGCACCTATAGGTAGATGGGTATAAAAAAAAAAATGAATAACAGACATTGAATGTCTCTTTGAGCATGGTGAAGTTATTAATGACACTTTGGATGGTGCCTCAATACACCCAGCCACTACAAAGATACTGGTGTCCTTCCTAACTCATTTGCTGGAGAAGAAGGAAACCACTCAGGGATTTATATCACCATGAGGCCAATGATGACTTTAAAACAGTTAGAGTTTTAATGTATGTGATAGGAGAAAACTAAGGATGGATCCACAATACTAACCTAATGGACAGAGTGAAAAGAAGGAAGCCTATACAGAATAGAAATATTCCAAAAGATGCATCTTGTTGTCAACAAGGCACTAATGCAATACTACAAAAAAATGTGGCAAAGCAATTCACTTTTTGTCCTGAATTCAAAGTGTTACATTAGGTGCAAAGCCAATACAACACATTACTGAGTACCACTCTCCAATTTTCAAGCATAGTGGTGGCTGCACCATGTTACGGGTATGCTTGTAATCATTAAGGACTGGGGAGTTTTTCAGGATAAAACAGAAAAGGAGCTAATCACAGTCAAAATCCTAGAGGAAAACCTGGTTCAGTCTGCTTTCCAGCAGACACAGAGATGAATTGAACTTTAAGCTGGACAATAACCTAAAACACAAGGCCAAATCTACACTGGAGTTGCTTACCAAGAAGTCAGTGAATGTTCCTGAGTGGCCGAGTTACAGTTTTGACAAAACATTTACTGAAAATCTATGGCAAGACCTGAAAATGGTTGTCTAGCAATGATCAACAATCGATTTAAAAGAGCTTGAAGCATTTTGAAAATAATCATTGGCAAGTGTTGCGCAATCCAGGTGTTGAAAGCTCTTAGAGACTTACCCAGAAAGACTCAAAGCTGTAATCACTGCCAAAGGTGCTTCTGAAAAGTATTGACTCATGGGTGTGACTACTTAAGTAAATTAGATATTTCGGTATTTCATTTTCAATAACTTTGAAAACATTTCTAAAAACATGTTTTCACTTTGTCATTATGGGGTATTGTGTAGATGGTTGAGAGAAAAAATATGTGGAATAAGTCAAGAGGTATCAACACTTTCTGAAGGCACTGTATCTGGCCAAAAAGATTGGATAATAGGTTTATCCATACATTTTAGATAGATAGCTTTCATGTTGTTGTCTATTTAGTGTGTTCCAATTTTCCCAGATGTGATTCATACATGTTACATCACATTGAGCTGTTTTCTGACATGGTAATCCTTATTTTTCTTAATATATTTCTGTACTGTTCTAGTGTTTACCCATACTGAAGGCATACTTTCTGGTTTTCTGGGTCTCAGAGTTTTTTGTTGGATAGGATTCTACATACATTTTGGGCCATTCTTCAATAAACCATTTCTCAAAAAACGTAGCTGATAGGTCAAATATACTGTTAAGTCTTCCTACTGCTAAGTTTACACCTTCTTTATTGCAGGGAAACACTTTGTCCAGGAAGTTGTCTAGGAGGAAATGGATTTATTGTTGGCCGATAGTTTTTTGGCAGGTTTCTACACTGCCCTCCTTCCATCTATAGCATTTCTTATTAAAATCATGCAGTTTGTTCGGCTTCGATACCTCATGATTGTGTATTGATCTTTTCAAGTAGATTGTGATTTTGCTGTGATCTGACAGAGGTGTCAGTGGGCTGACTGTGAACGCTCTGAGAGACTCTTTGTCGAGGTCAGTGATAAAGTAGTCTACAGTACTACAACCAAGGGATGAGCCGTAGGTGTACCTACCATAAGTGTCTCCTCAAAGCCTACCATTGACTATGAATAGTCCCAGCATACGACAGAGCTGCAAAAGTTGAGACCCATTTTTGTGTGTTGTTTTGACGTAGTTGTATCTAGATGCGTGTCCCCCTGTGTGCTAAGAGAGTCAGGTTCTTGCCCATTTCTGGTGTTGAGGTCACCAAAGACTAGTACATGTCCCTGTGCCTGGAAATGGTTGATCTTGGTCTTCATTAAAGTGTGGGGATTCTAGTGGTGGATATACAGTATGTAGCACACAGGAAGACATCTTTCTCTGTTGAAATTATTTCCTTTTCATTTGTAGCCAAATGTAAAATGTTCCTATTTTGATTAATTTAATGGAGTGGGTTAAGTCTGATCTATACCAAATTAGCATACCCCTTGAGTCGCTTCCCTGTGTAACACTTGGTAGTTTAGTAGATGAGACTACCAGCTCTCTGTAACCTAGAGGGAAACCAGTGGGTCAATCTCGATTATAACATGTTTCTTGCAGGATGTACATTTCTGTACTTCTCATTTATTTTGTGAAGTCAGTTTTTGCTTTTTTAGGCCAAAAGCAGATGACTTCAGACCTTGTATATTCCAGAATGAGATAGTAAAAATGTTGTGTTCCATTGTGATGAGTGTTGTTATTTGTATGGTTTAGGCTCGCACCATGACAGTAGGTTTGAGCAAAGCATGATGAGCATCTGATACATGCCTCTAAGGTCAAAGGATGTGGCTTGGGTGGGTGTAGTGGTGAGGGTTGGGTTTGTTGCTCAGCTCACAACCTGGGCATCTGTCTCTCTCTTTCTCTCGCACCAGGGTGTTTTGCAGTTCATGTGTGTGCGTGCATGGGTGCGTGCATGGGTGCGTGCATGGGTGTGTGTGTGTTTCTATCATCCGTGTAGTCTACAGACACTGATAAACCTTGACTGGATACGGGTTCATAGTTATGTGAGGTCAGCACCTAGAGGAGCATAGCAGTGTGTGTGCGTATGTGTGTACATTGCTAACATGCGTGCATCTGTGTGTGTGTGTACTTTCCCGGGCTTGCATTTGTGCTTTACTCTGCTACTGATGAATTCATAGTGTGTGTGTGTGTGTGTGTGTGTGTTGTGCAAAATTGTGATCCAGAGAGCTGTTGTGTTGTAAATGAAACAGAGAATGAACCAGATATTGTTTTCCTCTTGTTATAATGTTGAAATTGGCCTTACAGTGGGGATCAGTCTGCCCTTGTGTTGCCTGTTAGAGAAAGGTATTGTAGAAGTAAATGAACAGTACTCTGTCCTCCTAGGATCATTCGTCATTCAGACTGCTGATGTGTTACGCAACCATTCACACAACAACGCAAATGTGCACATGCTGCTGGGAGCCAAGACACAGACATACAGTATATAGAATTTAGCTCACCCCTGAGTGCAGTTGAAGTGACAGGGATGACACTCGTTGTTGGCCTCGGCATATTTAAAGATGAAGCTGTTGGCCCCTTGAAGGCCGTCGGGACACTTCTCCACACAGTTAGGACCATCTTTAAAGTGGAGACACTTCACACAGTGATCCGGACCCTGAGAGAGACAGAGATAAAGTGAGGGAGAGACAGAGGGGAAGGAAGATAAATATTAGAGATGTGATAGTAATAGGAAATGAGAGCAAGCAAGGACAGGGGAGAAAGGAAGAGTGAGAGAAACAGAGAGATAACAGAGAGATATGAGACAGAGAGAGATAGAGAGAGAGAAAGAGGGATAAAGACGAGCGATATAATAGTAGAGGAGAGAAGATCGTGGGAGCGAGGAAAGGAGGAAGACGAGACGCATAAAACACCAGCAAGTAGAGCTGGAGATAATAACCATCCCTCACAGCACACACAATGACCATAACAATCAGCACAGACACGATTTATGAGGTTAATATGGGCTAGAAGAGGCAAGGGAAGGGAGGGAGGGGAGGGGCAGGGTAGGGGAGGGAATAGAGGGAGGCAGGGATGAAGGGAGGCAGCTGAAGGGGCCTCACTGTATGGGTCTGTAAGGGTATCAATACAGGCAACAGAGAGAGCTCAACAGGGAACAATATCCCTTAAGGTGCAGAACAGAAATAAATACATATGCATCGTTATGTGGAGGCGTTTTGTGCAAATGTGCAGATATGTACGAGTGGGTCTGAGAGGATGTGTGTGTAAGTGCTTGTGTGTGTGTGTACTGTAGGCATAAATATGCAAATTAAGTACCTTCACAGTTATAACAATGAAGCTGGTACTCAATTAGTTGTCTTATGAGTGTTATACCCATGGCGTTGAAAGGCAAAGGCTTTACTATAGCCAGTAACCTCATCTCACAGCCAAACAAATTTATTTGAGACTGCAGCAAACACAGTGCATCATGGTCTACCACAACATACTGCACCCCTGTTGCCAAAACACCCCCTGTAAACGCATCTCTCTTATTGGGAAACGATAATGATGGCATGGCAATCACAGCTACTCTTCCTTAGTGATGTTGTCCATCGTTGTATCACTAGCTAGCGCCCAACAGTGTACACCATGCACATCATCCCCATGAGAGAGAGAGAGGGAGCGGGAGACAGAGAGAGTGTGAGAGAGCGAGAGAGAGAGAGAAAAATTGCCCTCAGATTACACAGAACATAAAAAAATCAAATGTTGTGTGAACTCCCATCCATTAGGTTAAATACCACAGTGTGCCATCACAGCAGCAAGATTTGTGACCTGTTGTCACAAGAAAAGGGTAGCCAGGGTTGTAAATATAACCCATAATTTATGTGTATTTATTTTCCCTTTTGTACTTAAAATATTTACACATTGTTACAACACAACACAGCCCTAATATAACATTTGAAATGTCTGTATTATTTTGAAACTTGTGTGACTGTAATGTTTACTGTTAATTTCTGATTGTTTATTATCTATTTCACTTGCTTTGGCAATGTTTCCCATGCGAATAAAGCCCTTTGAATTGAATTGAGGGAGAGAGCAAGAGAGCTGCATGTTAATCAATTAGCAGGCTGTGACAGTCCATCTGGGCCAGAGGGGCCATCTGAACAACATATGGCCAGAGGAGAGGAGGAGGAGAGCTGGAGGAGAGGCCAGGGAGTAGACACATGCTGAATCCAAAATCAAGCCTTACGTTAGCCTAGAAAAACATGGGTTCACGCATCATGGTAGAACTTAGCCTCTCTCTCTCTCAACCGCCTATCCTAAGTGTGACTGATATTATTACAAACTCAAAGCATAACAGGAGCACAATGTGGAATATAATGTCATTGCTATGGCTTCTGTTGTCATAACATGATTGATGTAATCCATTTGTTTACCTCCTGTACTCTCGTTTCCGTCAGAGAATAACGCTAAGCCTGAACCTGACAGGTGGGAACAACAGTAAAGCTCTAGGATCATGTATAGTAAGTAAGTCATGGTGCTAGATGCTACATAGCTTGCATCCTCAAATTACACCTCATTCCCTATTTAGTCCCCATGGGCCCCTTTAAAAAGTAGCGCACTATATAGAGTGTCATTTGGTAGGCAAAAATATGTTCAGGAAGTTATTTGAACTTGATAATAGCTAGTAGACTGCATGCATGAGGCAAACGACTAACCCCAGTTCAGAGTTAGGTTTTAATGTAACATCTCAACATCTCTCTCTTTCTATTTTAGATTGGCTCAGAGCAGGCCTATGAACATGACATGCACTACATGGCCAATAGTGCGTGGACACCTGCTCGTCGAACATCTCATTCCAAAATCATGGGCATTAATATGGAGTTGGTCCTCCCTTTGCTGCTCTACTCTTCTGGGAAGGCTTTCCACTAGATGTTGGAACATTGCTGCAGGGACTTGCTTCCATTCAGCCACAAAAGCGTTAGTGAGGTCGACACTGATTTTGGGTGATTAGGCCTGGCTCACAGTCGGCATTCCAATTCATCCCAAAGGTTTTCGATTAGGTTATTATTATTATTTTATTATTTCCCCATTATTTTTATTTCTACTTTGCACATTCTTCCATTGCAAAACTACCATTCCAGTGTTTTACTTGCTATATTGTATTTACTTTGCCACCATGGCCTTTTTTGCCTTTACCTCCCTTCTCACCTCATTTGCTCACATTGTATATAGACTTGTTTATACTGTATTATTGACTGTATGTTTGTTTTACTCCATGTGTAACTCTGTGTCGTTGTATCTGTCGAACTGCTTTGCTTTATCTTGGCCAGGTCGCAATTGTAAATGAGAACTTGTTCTCAACTTGCCTACCTGGTTAAATAAAGGTAAAATAAAAAAATAAAATAAAAGGTTGACGTCAGGGCTCTGTGCATGCCAGTCAAGTTCTTCCACACTGATCTCGACAAACTGATCTGGACCTCACTTTGTGCACAAGGACATTGTCATGCTGAAACAGGAAAGGGCCTTCCCCTAACTATTGCCACAAAGCTGGAAGCACAGAATTGTCTAGAATGTCATTGTATGCTGTAGCGTTAAGATTTCCCTTCACTGTAACTATGTGGCCCGAACTATGAAAAACAGCCCCAGACCATTATTCCTCCTCCAAACTTTACAGTTGGCATTGGGGCAGGTAGCGTTCTCCTGGCATTCGCCAAACCCAGATTCGTCCATCGGACTGCCAGATGGTGTAGCATGATTCATCACTCCAGAGAACACATTTCCACTGATCCGGAGTCCAATGGCTGCGAGCTTTACACCCCTCCAGCCGATGCTTGGCATTGCACATGGTGACCTTAGGCCTGTGTGCGGCTGCTCAGCCATTGAAACCCATTTGATGAAGCTCCCGACAAACAGTTATTGTGCTGACGTTGCTTCTAAAGGCAGTTTGGAACTCGGTAGTGAGTGTTGCAACCGAGGACAGACAATTTTTATGCGCAACGGGCTTTAGCACTCTTCTGTGAGCTTGGATGGCCTACCCCTTTGCGGCTGAGCCGTTTCCACTTCACAATTACATCACTTCCAGTTGACCGGGACAGCTCTAGTAGGGTTCAAATTCTACGAACTGACTTGTTGGAACGGTGGCATCCTATGACTTTGCCACGTTGAAAGTAATTGAGTTCTTGAGGAAGGCCATTTTACTGCCAATGTCTGTCTATGGAGATTGCATGGCTGTGTGCTCAATTTTATACACCTGTCAGCAACGGGTGTGGTTGAAATAGTTGAATCCACTAATTTGAAGGGGTGTATCGCCATCTCTTTTTCTATGTTTAATATTTACTAAGAGCACTGTGGACGAATGTTAACATCTCAACATATCTCCATCTCTCTCCAACTGTCTTTTTTAGATTGGCTAAGAGCAGGCCTATGAACATATCTCTCTCTCTCTCGCTCTCTGTTTTAGATTGGTTCATTGCAGGCCCATGACATTATCAGTTCTAATAAGGTAAGAGCCAAAGAATCAAACCCTGCACCAGCTAATCTAGCCGTAATAACAATGAGCACATACCCTGGTGTAAACCAAACACATTGTGGTTCTTACTTTGGCCTGTCTGTTGTGAGAGAAAAATGACGTATTTACGGAAATTACGCATTCCCTTAAAACTACTACTATGAATGTTGTTGCTATCTTTTGTCCAATTAACAATCACCTACAGAGCATTTGGAAAGTATTCAGACCCTTTCCCTTTTTCCACATTCTGTTACTTTACAACTTTACTTTATTCTAAAATGGAACAGATTCATTTTTCTTCATCCATCTACACACAATAACCCATAACGACAAAGCGAAAACAGGCTTTTGGAATTTTAAGTAAAGGGTCTGAATACGAATGTAAATGTGATATTTCAGTTCTTGAATTTTTTATACGTTTGCAAACATTTCTGAAAACTTGTTTTTGCTTTGTCATTATGGGGTATTGTGTGTAGATTGATGAGAAAAAGAAAATATTTAATTAATTTTAGAATAAGGCTGTAACATGACAAAATGTGGAAAAAAAGGGGTCTGAATACTTTCCGAATGCACTGTACATTGACAAACGCATTTAATTTAAAACTTCACATTTCTCTAGTAGGGCCCTATTGTTTATAGTAGGGCCCTATTGTTTAGATTAATTCACAACCTCCATCCCTGCTCCCTGCCTCTTTCTCTCTTCTCTCATCATCACACAATGTATATAGACTCCCCTTTTTTTCTACTGTGTTATTGACTTGTTAATTGTTTACTCCATGTGTAACTCTGTGTTGTCTGTTCACACTGCTATGCTTTATCTTGGCCAGGTCGCAGTTGCAAATGAGAACTTGTTCTCAACTAGCCTACCTGGTTAAATAAAGGTGAAATACATTTTAAAAAATCTCTCTGATCCCTTGTCTCTTCTCTCTGTTACTTTCTCCCATCTCTCTTCTCTCTTCTCTCTGTTCCCTTCCCTCGGCAGGGTAGCCTAGTGGTTAGAGTGTTGGACTAGTAACTGGAAGGTTGCAAGTTCAAACCCCCGAGCTGACAAGGTACAAATCTGTTGTTCTGCCCCTGAACAGGCAGTTAACCCACTGTTTCTAGGCCGTCATTGAAAATAAGAATTTGTTCTTAACTGACTTGCCTAGTTAAATAAACAATTCCAGCTAAATGGTCAGTGCCGATACATTTTGGTTTAGGTTGCTAGACGTTTATGTCATATGCCTAACAATCCAACCTGTCTGATTTGTCTCAATGTTCTACGACTCCACAGAGATGGAAGATAAGTTTCTAGTCCACAGTAATACTCATTTGTGTGTGTGTGTGTGTGTGAGAGAGAGAGAGCTTGAGTACATTGTGTGTAGTGAGATTGAAGCCTAAAGGGGTGTTGACTGAATAAACAATAAAGAGCACAGGAGGAACAGAGAGAAGAGAGAAGAGAGAAGAGAGAAGGGAGCAGAGAGAAGGGAGCAGAGAGAAGAGAGAAGGGAGCAGAGAGAAGGGAGCAGAGAGAAGAGAGAGAGAGAGAAGGGAGCAGAGAGAAGGAGAGAGAAGAGAGAGAGAGAAGAGCAGAGAGAAGAGAGCAGAGAGAAGGGAGCAGAGAGAAGGAGCAGAGAGAAGAGAGAAGAGAGAAGGGAGCAGAGAGAAGAGAGAAGAGAGAAGGGAGCAGAGAGAAGAAGAGCAGAAGGAGAAGGAGAGCAGAGAGAAGAGAGAAGAGAGAAGGGAGCAGAGAGAAGGGAGCAGAGAGAAGAGAGAAGAGAGAAGAGAGAAGGGAGCAGAGAGAAGAGAGAAGAGAGAAGGAGCAGAGAGAAGAGAGAAGAGAGAAGAGAGAAGGAGAGAGAGAAGGGAGCAGAGAGAAGAGAGAGAGAGAAGAGAGAAGGGAGCAGAGAGAAGGAGCAGAGAGAAGGGAGCAGAGAGAAGAGAGAAGGAGCAGAGAGAAGGGAGCAGAGAGAAGAGAGAAGAGAGAAGGGAGCAGAGAGAAGAGAGAAGAGAGAAGGGAGCAGAGAGAAGAGAGAAGAGAGAAGAGAGAAGGAGCAGAGAGAAGGAGCAGAGAGAAGAGAGAAGGAGCAGAGAGAAGGGAGCAGAGAGAAGAGAGAAGAGAGAAGGGAGCAGAGAGAAGGGAGCAGAGAGAAGAGAGAAGAGAGAAGGGAGCAGAGAGAAGAGAGAAGAGAGAAGGGAGCAGAGAGAAGGGAGCAGAGAGAAGAGAGAAGAGAGAAGGGAGCAGAGAGAAGGGAGAGAGAGAAGAGAGAAGAGAGAAGGGAGCAGAGAGAAGGGAGCAGAGAGAAGAGAGAAGAGAGAAGGGAGCAGAGAGAAGAGAGAAGAGAGAAGGGAGCAGAGAGAAGGAGCAGAGAGAAGAGAGAAGAGAGAAGGGAGCAGAGAGAAGAGAGAAGGAGAGAGAGAAGAGAGAAGAGAGAAGGAGCAGAGAGAAGAGAGAAGGGAGCAGAGAGAAGAGAGAAGGGAGCAGAGAGAAGAGAGAAGGGAGCAGAGAGAAGAGAGAAGAGAGAAGGGAGCAGAGAGAAGAGAGAAGAGAGAAGGAGCAGAGAGAAGGGAGCAGAGAGAAGAGAGAAGAGAGAAGAGAGCAGAGAGAAGAGAGAAGGGAGCAGAGAGAAGAGAGAAGAGAGAAGGGAGCAGAGAGAAGAGAGAAGGGAGCAGAGAGAAGAGAGAAGGGAGCAGAGAGAAGAGAGAAGGGAGCAGAGAGAAGAGAGAAGGAGCAGAGAGAAGAGAGAAGGGAGCAGAGAGAAGAGAGAAGGAGCAGAGAGAAGAGAGAAGGGAGCAGAGAGAAGGGAGCAGAGAGAAGAGAGAAGAGAGAAGGAGCAGAGAGAAGGGAGCAGAGAGAAGAGAGAAGAGAGAAGGAGCAGAGAGAAGAGAGAAGAGAGAAGGGAGCAGAGAGAAGGGAGCAGAGAGAAGAGAGAAGAGAGAAGGAGCAGAGAGAAGAGAGAAGGAGAGAGAGAAGAGAGAAGGGAGCAGAGAGAAGAGAGAAGGAGCAGAGAGTAGAGAGTAGAGAGAAGGGAGCAGAGAGAAGAGAGAAGGGAGCAGAGAGTAGAGAGAAGGGAGCAGAGAGAAGAGAGAAGAGAGTAGAGAGTAGAGAGTAGAGAGAAGGGAGCAGAGAGAAGAGAGAAGGGAGCAGAGAGAAGGGAGCAGAGAGAAGAGAGAAGGGAGCAGAGAGAAGAGAGAAGGGAGCAGAGAGTAGAGAGTAGAGAGAAGGGAGCAGAGAGAAGAGAGAAGGGAGCAGAGAGTAGAGAGAAGGGAGCAGAGAGAAGAGAGAAGAGAGTAGAGAGTAGAGAGAGTAGAGAGAAGGGAGCAGAGAGAGAGAGAAGGAGCAGAGAGAAGGAGCAGAGAGAAGAGAGAAGGGAGCAGAGAGAAGAGAGAAGGGAGCAGAGAGAAGAGAGAAGGGAGCAGAGAGTAGAGAGAAGAGAGTAGAGAGTAGAGAGAAGGGAGCAGAGAGAAGAGAGAAGGGAGCAGAGAGAAGAGAGAAGGAGCAGAGAGAAGAGAGAAGGGAGCAGAGAGAAGAGAGCAGAGAGAAGGGAGAAGGGAGCAGAGAGAAGGGAGCAGAGAGAAGAGAGAAGGAGCAGAGAGTAGAGAGTAGAGAGAAGGGAGCAGAGAGAAGAGAGAAGGGAGCAGAGAGAAGGGAGCAGAGAGAAGAGAGAAGGGAGCAGAGAGAAGGAGCAGAGAAGAGAGAGCAGAGAGAAGGGAGCAGAGAGAAGAGAGAAGGGAGCAGAGAAGGAGCAGAGAGAGAGAGAAGGAGCAGAGAGAAGAGAAGGGAGCAGAGAAGGGAGCAGAGAGAAGAGAGAAGGGAGCAGAGAGAAGAGAGAAGGAGCAGAGAGAAGGAGCAGAGAGAAGAGAGAAGGGAGCAGAGAGAAGGAGCAGAGAGAGCAGAGAGAAGGGAGAGAGAGAAGGAGAGAGAGAAGAAGGGAGCAGAGAGAAGAGAGAAGGGAGCAGAGAGAAGGGAGCAGAGAGAAGAGAGAAGGGAGCAGAGAGAAGAAGGGAGCAGAGAGAAGAGAGAAGGGAGCAGAGAGAGAGAGAAGAGAGAGAGAGAGAGAAGGAGAGAGAGAGAAGGGAGCAGAGAGAAGAGAGAAGGAGCAGAGAGAGAGAAGGGAGCAGAGAGAAGAGCAGAGAGAAGAGAAGGGAGAGAGAAGGGGGAGCAGAGAGAAGGGAGCAGAGAGAAGGAGCAGAGAGAAGAAGAAGGGAGCAGAGAGAAGGGAGAGAGAGAAGAGAGAGAAGGGAGCAGAGAAGAGAGAAGGGAGCAGAGAGAAGGGAGCAGAGAGAAGAGAGAGGGAGAGAGAGAAGGAGAGAGAGAAGAGAAGAGGAGCAGAGAGAAGGGAGCAGAGAGAGGGAGAGAGAGAGAGAGAAGAGAGAAGGGAGCAGAGAGAAGAGAGAAGGGAGCAGAGAGAAGGAGCAGAGAGAAGGGAGCAGAGAGAAGAGAGAAGGAGCAGAGAGAAGGGAGCAGAGAGAAGAGAGCAGAGAGAAGAGAGAAGAGAGAAGGAGCAGAGAGAAGGGAGCAGAGAGAAGGGAGCAGAGAGAAGAGAGCAGAGAGAGAAGGGAGCAGAGAGAAGAGAGAAGCAGAGAAGGGAGCAGAGAGAAGGAGCAGAGAGAAGAGAGAGAGGGGAGCAGAGAGAAGGGAGCAGAGAGAGGGAGAGAGAAGGGAGCAGAGAGAAGAGGAGCAGAGAGAAGAGAGAAGAGAGAAGAGAGCAGAGAGAAGGAGCAGAGAGAAGGGAGCAGAGAGAAGAGAGCAGAGAGAAGAGAGCAGAGAGAAGAGAAGAAGAGAGAAGAGAGAAGAGAGAGGGAGCAGAGAGAAGAGGAGAGAAGAGAGAAGGGAGAGAAGGGAGCAGAGAGAAGGAGCAGAGATGAGGGGGCAGAGAGAGGGGCAGAGAGAGAAGAGAGCAGAGAGAAGGAGCAGAGAGAAGGAGCAGAGAGAAGGGAGAGAGAAGGGAGCAGAGAGAAGGAGCAGAGAGAAGGGAGCAGAGAGAAGAGAGAAGAGAGAAGGGAGCAGAGAGAAGGGAGCAGAGAGAAGAGAGAAGGGAGCAGAGAGAAGGGAGCAGAGAGAAGAGAGTAGGGAGCAGAGAGAAGGGAGCAGAGAGAAGAGAGATGGGAGCAGAGAGAAAAGAGGAGAAAAGAGAAGAGAGACGGGAGAGCAGAAGAGAAGAGAAGGGAGGTGAGAGAAGATAGAAGAGAGAAGGGAGAAGGAAACAGAAAGAAGAGACAAAGGAGCAGAGAGGAGAAAGAAGGGAACAGAGAGAAGAGAGAAGAGAGATGGGAGAAGGTAACAGAGAGAAGAGAGAAGAGAGATGGGAGAAGGTAACAGAGAGAAGAGACAAGGGATCAGAGAGATGAGAGAAAGAGGCAGAGAGCAGGGATGGAGGTTGTGAATGAATCTCTTGTCTAGACTGGAGAAGAAGTGAAGGACAAAAAACATCATCACACAGCCTGAGACAAGCGGAGAGTCAACAGGGACACACACATCATGTACACAAACTCACAAACAGATATATGGAAGCACACAATCACGTACGAACACACTCACTCAGGTCCGCACACGTGTGCACTCTTTCACACACACACACACACACACACACACACACACACACACACACACACACACACACACACACACACACACACACACACACACACACACAGACAGTTTGTTTGTAAACACATGCCGCTTTCCCTATAAGTTAACATGAAATAAAATATATTGTGAAGCTCGCAGACACACTTTAACTGACAATACAATTAATCATGATTCAAGGGCAATAGAAGACATTGAATGCATCCCAAATGGCACTATATTCCCTATGTAGTGTACTACTTTTAACCAGGGCCCATAGGGCTCTGGTCAAAAGTAGTGCACTATGTAGGAAATATGGTGCTATTTGGGATACAACTCTTGTTTGTGGTCACAAGTGATTCCAGTTTATGATGCACATCAGAGAGAAAAGCTTTAGAGAGATGTAATTAACGGGCAGTTTAAACACAATATTTAAACACAATATGAGGAATGTGTTTTATTTTTTTATTCTATTTTTTATCCCAGCCCCCGTCCCCGAAGGAGGCATTTTCCCTTTTGGTAGGCCGTCATTGTAAATAAGAATTTGTTCTTAACTGACTTGCCTAGTTAAATAAAGGTTAAATAAAAATGTAAAAATAAATACAAATGTTTTTGCTGATAGCGACTATTTGGAAGAAAGGCATTTCTACTGATAGTATAATGACAGTGATAGGTGGATGCTGTTACCTAGTGAACTGAGTTGGATGTCAATTATTTCTTGTTATAACTGTAGAATACATACACAGCAAATTATCCAATGTTACAAAAATAAATAAATTAACACGGTGAGTGTCAAATCAACACTGAAAGTGTTGAGTCTGTGGACCCATATGGACACCAGAACAATGCTAAATGAACACACTGCATAGTGTATATCCTTATTCAAATATTTCCCAGAGTGCGTTGCCTTTCGAGTAAATTGCAGAGTTAGCACCCATGACTGTATTTGTTAGTAACAGAAACATGGTTGTTGCATTCATCCATTTTCAGTGCTGTGAACTTCACCAAGTGAGATCCTAAGCTAATATTTCATCATAAAAATATATACATATGTCACACAATACCATACTTCTTTCAAAAGGCCTTATTTTGAGTTCCTCGTTTTACCCTAATACAGGGACCTGAAACGAACAAAACATCACTTTGAATCAAAA
This sequence comes from Oncorhynchus tshawytscha, assembly GCF_018296145.1. Taxonomy (NCBI): domain Eukaryota; kingdom Metazoa; phylum Chordata; class Actinopteri; order Salmoniformes; family Salmonidae; genus Oncorhynchus; species Oncorhynchus tshawytscha. The sequence goes on from NC_056454.1 coordinate 34,421,550, forward strand.
CTATGCCCATCATTAATTTCCCAGCATGCTCAACAGCAGGTGCATTTTTTTGTTTCAATATCTATGTTTGTGCATGTACATTGATTGACTGATTAATCTTATTCTACACAAAGATAAACTACATACATTTTTCTCAACTAATCCAATCACTTAGTAAGATTTTTTTGCACCTTTTACTGAAACGTTTGTTCCAGCTTAATTGTCTTAGATAATACAACAAGTGTAGCCTTTAGCGTGAAGTGTTTACTTATGAGCCCTTTCTCAACAATGCAAAGTTAAAAACTAAGAAACATTTGCACAGAAATAAGAAATAGTAGTACAATAAAATAACAATATTACATACAAGGACTACCGTGTCAATGTGCAGGGCTACGAGGTAGTTGAGGTAGTAGGCACATGTAGGTAGAGGTAAAAGTGACTCGGCAATCAGGATAGATAATAAACAGAGTATCAGCAGCGTGTGTGAAAGTGTGGGTTAGGTTTAAGGGGTTAGGGTTAGATTAGGGAAAATATCATTTTGATTGGGACTGAAGTGTGTGTCCCTACAAGATTAGGTGTACAAGACTGTGTGTGTGTGTGCTGGAGTGTGTGGGTAGTATCCAGTGAGTGTGTGTGTGTGTGTGTGCTGGAGTGTGTGGGTAGTATCCAGTGAGTGTGTGTGTGTGTCTGTGTGTGCTGGAGTGTGTGGGTAGTATCCAGTGAGTGTGTGTGTGTGTTTATGTGTGTGTGTGTGGGGAGTATCCAGTGTGTGTGTGTGTGTGTGTGTGTGTGTGTGTGTGTGTGTGTGTGTGTGTGTGTGTGTGTGTGTGTGTGTGTGTGTGTGTGTGTAGTATCCAGTGAGTGTGCATCTCGCCGGTGTAAGAGAGTCAGTGCAAATAAAAAGGGGGTCCATGCAAATAGTCAGGGTAGCTAGGGCTTGGGGGTATAAGCTGTTCAGGAGCCTTTTGGTCACAGACTTGGCACTCCGGTGCCGCTTGCCATACGATAGTAGAGAGAACAGTCTATGACTTCGGTAGCTTGAGTCTTTTCCAATTTTTAGGGCCTTCTTAAAAGAGATCCAGGACCTATAGAGGTCCTGGATGGCAGGGAACTCGGCCCCAGTGATGCGGTCAGATGCCAAGCAGTTGTTATACCAAGTGGTGATGCAGCCAGTCAAGATGCTCTCAATGGTTCAGGTGTAGAACTTTGAGGATCTGAGGGCCCATGACAAATCTTTTCAGCCTTCTGAGGGGGAAGAAGCGTTGTCGTGCCATCTTCAAGACTGACTTGGTGTAGTTGGACCATAATAGGTCCTTAGTGATGTTGACACCGAGGAACTTGAAGCTCACGACCCGCTCCACTCTAGCCACATTGATGCGAATTGTGGCGTGCTCAGCCCTATGTTCCCTTTAGTCCACGATCAGCTCCTTTGTCTTGCTGACGTTGAGGTTGTTGTCCTGGCACCACACTGCCAGGTCTCTGACTTCCTCCCTATAGGCTGTATCATCGTCGTTGGTAGTCAGGCCTACGGCAAACTTAATGGTGTTGAATTTGTGCACAGCCACACTGTCATGGGTGAACAGGGAGTAAAGGAGGGGAATAAGCACACACCCCTGAGAGGCCCTCATGTTGAAGGTCAGAATGGCAGATGTGTTGTTGGAGTGTCTTATGGTGTTAAGCGTTGAGCTGTAAGAAATTAATAACATTCTCACGTAAGTGTTAATTTTGTACAGGTAGGAAGTGGCAGTTTGGAGTGGAATATAGATTGCGTCATCTGTGGATCTGCTTGGGAGGTATGCGAGTTGGAGTGGGTACAGGGTGTCTGGTATGATGGTGTTGATGTGAGCCATGACCAGGTTACCTTGGCGTTCTTGGGTACAGGGACTATGGTGGTCTGCTTGAAACATGTAGGTATTACAGTTTGAGTCAGGGAGACACTGTCCGGCTGGTCAACACATGCTCTGAGTACGTGTCCTGGTAATCCGTCTGGCCCTGCAAATGTTAACCTGTTTAAAGGTCTTACTCGCATCGGGATCATTCAGTCATCCAGAACAGCCGGTGCTCTCATGCATGGTTCAGTGTTGCTAGCCTCGAAGCGAGCATAGAAGGCATTTAGGTTGTCTGCGTCAATCGGCACCTCTTGGCTGGGTTTCCCTTTGTAATCCATGATAGTTTGCAAGCCCTGCCACATCCGACGAGCATCAGAGCCAGTGTAGTAGGATTTGATATGGCCCTGTATTGATGCTTTGCCTGTTTGATGGTTCATCGGATGGCATAGAAGAGATTTCTTATAAGCGTAATACTTTCTTATTAGTGTCCCACTCCTTGAAAGTGGCAGCTCTAGTCTTTAGCTCAGTGCGAATATTACCTGTAATCCATTGCTTCTGGTTGGTATATGTGCGTAGGTCACTGTGGGGACAATATTGATCATTGATGCACTTATTAATGAAGCCGGTGACTGATGTGGTAAACTCAATGCCATCGGATGAATCCCTGAACATATTCCAGTCTGTAATAGCAAAACATTCCTGTAGCTTAGCATCCGCTTCACCTGTTTGAGTTTTGCTTGTGAGCAGGAATCAGGAGGAGAGAGTTAATGGTCAGATTTGCCAAATGGAGGGCGAGGGAGAGATGTGTGTGGAGTAATGGTGATCTAGAGTAACATATTGAATTAGTGAATTAATGATTAATGAATGAATCAATAAATGTACATGAACAAACAATGATATTGAACCAAACAATTTCAAAAATCGACCTGCAATAGGGCATGCTGGGAAATATGATAATGATAGGTGTGGATTACGTTCAAAGTGATGAGTATGAGTTTCAGGCCCCTGTATTAAGGTAAAACTACCTGAAAGTAAGGCCTCGTGAAATATGTATGGCCTTATGTTAAATATATATATCTTTTAAGATAACATTCGCTTAGGACCGAAAATGGATGAATGCAACAACCAGGTCTTTGTCACTAACAAATAAAGTAATGGGTGGTAACTCTACAATTTACTTGAAAGGCAACGCACTATTGTATATATTTGAATAAGGCTTTGCACTAAACAGTGTGTTAATTTAAAAACATTCTGGTCTCTAAATGGGTCCACAGACTCAACACTTTCAGTGTTGATTAACACTGTGATTTTTATTAATTTTTTACACAATAGTTGATGTGTATTATTCTTTGTCTGTTGGAATGATGTGCAGGAGTGAGGATAAGTTATTAGTGCATGTCATGAATGCTGGAGGATGTGTGTGTGTGTGTGTGTGTGTGTGTTTGTGTGTGTGTGTGTGTGTGTGTGTGTGTGTGTGTGTGTGTGTGTGTGTGTATGCGTGTGTGTGTGTGTGTGTGTGCATGGATGTGTGTGTGTTAGGCTGTGGGTGTTTCTCCAAATGCATGCTACTGTGCTCCGAGCAAAATGGAGCACTAGAGGATCAGATGAAAGTATGAAAAACGGAGCACGGAGGGCTTTCTGGAATGTGCACTCCATTTGTACATATTTTGAAGCATGCATCAACGCTTCAGCGTAAAATATGCACAGAAATATGATATTTGATGTCTTGAATTCAATGGCAGAGTTTAGCTGAAGCAATAAACTCAGAATTCAGAATGAAATGTTGCCCATTGACATCTCATATGTTGCCTGATTACAATATTTAATATTGATACGTTAGTAAGTACATGCTGTTTTACTGTTGGCCTTTTTACCTGCTTACAATTTCCACTGTAGTGTACAGTGCCTTTGGAAAGTCAGGTCACTTGACTTTTTCCACATTTTATTACTTTATAACCTGAAATGTTTTTTTTACCCTCATCAATCTATACACAATACCCCACAATGACAACGCAAAAACAGTTTTTAGTTTTTGCAAATGTATAAAAAAATAAACAACTGAAATATCACATTTACATACAGTAAGTATTCAGACCCTTTACTACTACAAGCTTGGCACACCTGTATTTTGGGAGTTCATCCCATTCTTCTCTGCAGATCCTCTCAAGCTCTGTCAGGTTGGATGGGGAGGATCGCTGCACAGCTATTTTCAGGTCTCTTTAAGAGCTGGGCAACTCAAGGACATTCAGAGACTTGTCCTGAAGCCACTTCTGCGTTGTGTTGACTGTGTGCTTAGGCTCATTGTCCTGTTGGAAGGTGAACCTTCGCCCCCAGTTTGAGATCCGTAGCGCTCTGGAGCAGATTTTCACCAAGGAACTCGCTGTACTTTGCTCTGTTCATCTTTCCCTAGATCCTGACTAGTCTCCCAGTCCCTGCCGCTGAAAAACATCCCCACAGCATGATGCTGCCACCTCCATGCTTAACCATAGGGATGGTGCCAGGTTTCCTCCAGATGGGACACTTGGCATTCAGGCCAAAGAGTTCAATCTTGTTTTCATCATACCAGAGCATCTTATTTCTCCTGGTCTGAGAGTCCTTTAGGTGCCTTTTGGCAAACTCCAAGCGGGCTGTCATGTGCCTTTTACTAAGGAGTGGCTTCTGTCTGGCCACTCTACTATAAAGGCCTGATTGGTGGAGTGCTGCAAAGATGGTTAACCTTCTGGAAGGTTCTCCCATCTCCACAGAAGAACTCTAAAGCTCTGTCAGTGTGACCATTGGGTTCTTCGTCACCTCCCTGACCAAGGCCCTTCTCACGCGATTGCTCAGTTTGTCCGGGCGGCCAGCTCAAAAAAGAGTCTTGGTGGTTCCAAACTTTTTCCATTTAAGAATGATGAAGGTGACTGTGTCCTTGGGGACCTTCAATGCAACAATCACTTTTTAGCACCCTTCACCAGATCTGTGCCTCGATACAATCCTGTCTCATAGCTCTGCGGACAATTCCTTCAACCTCATGGCTTGGGTTTTGCTCTGACATGCACTGTTAACTGTGGGACCTTATATAGACAGTTTATAGACAGGTGGACTCCAATCAAGTTGTAGAAATATCTCAAGGATGATCGATGGAAACATGATGCACCTGAGCTAAATTTCGAGTCTCATAGCAAAGGGTCTGAATACTTAGGTAAAGAAGGTATTTCTGTTTTTTTTTTCTCAAATTTCTAAAAACCTGTTTTCACTTTGTCATTATGTGGTATTGTCTTTGGAATGATGAGGCCTTTATTTTAACCCTTTAAGAATAAGGCTGTAATGTAACAAAATGTGGAAAAAGTCAAGGGGCCTGAATTCTTTCCCGAAGACGCTGTATTTTTTAAATTATTTTTATTTTACTAGGCAAATCAGTTAAGAACAATTTCTTACTTTCAATGACGGCCTAGGAACAGTGGGTTAACTGCCTGTTCAGGGGCAGAACGACAGATTTGTACCTTGTCAGCTAGGGGATTTGAACTTGCAACCTTTCGGTTACTAGTCCAACGCTCTAACAACTAGGCTACCCTGCCGCCTGCAAATGTAGATTGCAAGCCCATGATAAGTCAATAAGGCTAACTGGATAGCTACTACTATTAGCACGCCACGAACAATCTACCTTGCATAACTTTAGTTTTAGGTCATTTTTTATGCATTCTCCACACTCTTGTCCTCACAAGAGTGAACTCAAGAGAATGTCCACAGAATTTGGAGCATAAGCATGTGGACCACGGTAGTATGCATATTGAGATAACCTGTGTCTCTGGAGGATCTTACCGGGCCATGACAGGTCAGGGATTCACCATCTGCTCTCTCACACTGGGCATCACACTCCACACACACCGAGCCGTTGTCATACTCACGCACCTCCCTGAGAGAGAGAGAGAGAGAGAGAGAGAGAGAGATGGAGGGAAGGAGAGAGGGAGGGAGACAGATGGTGACAGGAAGGGAGGAAAGAGAGGGGAAAGGAGAGAAAGAGGGAGGTAGGGAGGGAGAGGGACAGAGAGTGACAGAGGAAGGCAGGGGTAAGGGAGAGTCGGGGAAGATGTAGACAGTGAGAAAGAACAAAGTGTGTCAGATCCAGGCTCTAGAGAAAGGGAGGCAGGCTGTGCTCCTCTGACTCTGTCTAGAGGAATAGCTGGAAGGGTTTTATGGCCTCAGGCGCTGCAGTCAATGGGGTACAGTGGTATATACACACTTTTCCACTGTGCAGACTGTACACCAGTAGCAACAGCATGCTACGATGGCTGACATGAGCCTGGACGACTGCAGATGAAAACTAAAGGAGAACTGACTACTAACATACTGCTGTTATTTGCTTAAATCACAATTTGAAAACAAATGCATTACTCATAGGGGAGAGTGGGGTATGTTTCTGCCAAAACATACACAAAACGCTTGCATCTAAACCAAAAGAGATCATTTTATGATTGTTTTATACAAATACATCAGTTGGGGTCTCTATAAGTTTCAATAGGAGGTCCTAAATCTAGCATGAAAGTGCATCATTGTAGCTGTGTGGGCTAATATAGTAAGGTAAGGTGAGCCAATGGTCATGGGGTAAGTTGAGCCAAGTGTTTCCTTCCCAGGTGTAATGCAAGGCGTTATCGCTGGGATATGAGGTAACAACAGGGCCTGGCCTACGTTAAAAGTGGGAAAAAAAAGGTACAAAATGTTTGTAAGGTGTTAAGCCTATCTAAAAATATGCTTAAAAATATTAAAAGACAAAAAAGTGATTGTGATTGTGTTGAATTGTCTTTAGGAAACAAAGATAGACATAAACTCAGCAAAAGAAAGAAACATCCCTTTTTCATTACCTGTCTTTCAAAGATAATTCGTAAAAATCTGCATTGTAAACACTTTCCCAAAAGTTCGGCGTTGTAATGACTGAATTTTCGTTTTTTTTCCCTCACCAAAGGTGATGAACAAAACGGAGCGATTTCTCCTACACAAATAATCTTTTTGGAAAAACTGAACATTTGCTATCTAACTGAGAGTCTCCTCATTGAAAACAACCGAAGTTCTTCAAAGGTAAATGATTTTATTTGAATGCTTTTCTTGTTTTTGTGAAAATGTGGCCTGCTGAATGCTAGGCTTAATGCTATGCTAGCTATCAATACTCTTACACAAATGCTTGTGTAGCTATGGTTGAAAAGCATATTTTGAAAATCTGAGATGACAGTGTTGTTAACAAAAGGCTAAGCTTGTGAGCCAATATATTTATTTCATTTAATTTGCGATTTTCATGAATAGTTAACGTTGCGTTATGGTAATGAGCTTGCAGCTATGATTACGCTCCCAGATAGGGGATTGCCCGACGCAAGAAGTTATTAATGAACATGCACCTGTGGAACAGTCAGAGTTATGAAAACTTAGGACACTGAAGAGGCCTTTCTACTGACGCTGAAAAACACCAAAAGGGTCCAGGGTCCTTCTTCATCTGTGTGAATGTGCCTCAGGCATGCTGCAAGGAGGCATGAGGGCTGCAGATGTGGCCAGGGCAATAAATTCCAATGTTCGTACTGTGAGACGCCTAAGACAGCGCTACAGGAAGACAGGACATACAGCTGATCATCCTCGTAGTGGCAGAGCACGTGTAACAACACCTGCACAGGATCGGTACATCCGAACATCACATCTGTGGGACAGATACAGGATGGCAACAACAACTGCCCGAGTTACACCAGGAACGCTGAATCCCTTCATAAGTGCTCAGACTGTCCGCAATAGGCTGAGAGAGGCTGGACTGAGGACCTGTAGGCCTGTTGTAAGGCAGGTCCTCACCAGACATCACCGGCAACAATGTCGCCTATGGACACAAACCCACCGTCGCTGGACCAGACAGGCATGGCAAAAGGGCTCTTTTTACCTTTATTTAACTAGGCAAGTATGTTAAGAACAAATTCGTATTTTCATTGACGGTGTAGGAAGAGCCTTGTTCAGGGGCAGAACGACAGATTTTTACCTTGTCAGCTCAGGGATTTGATCTGGCAAACTTTCTAACCACTAGGCTACCTGCCACATCTTCACTGATGAGTCGCGGTTTTGTCTCACCAGGGGTGATGGTCGGATTCATGTTTGTCGTTGAATGGAATGAGCGTTACGCCGAGGCCTGTACTCTGGAGAGGGATCGATTTGGAGGTGGAGAGGGTCCGTCATGGTCTGGGGCGGTGTGTCACAGCATCATCGGACTGAGCTTGTTGTCATTGCAGGTAATCTCAACGCTGTGCGTTACAGGAAAGACATCCTCCTCCCTCATGTGGTACCCTTCCTGCAGGCTCATCATGACATGACCCTCCAGCATGACAATGCCACCAGCCATACTGCTCGTTCTGTGCGTGATTTCCTGCAAGACAGGAATGTCAGTGTTCTGCCATGGCCAGCGAAGAGCCCGGATCTCAATCCCATTGAGCATGTCTAGGACCTGTTGGATCGGAGAGTGAGGGCTAGGGCCATTGCCCACAGAAATGTCTGGGAACTTGCATGTGCCTTGGTGGAAGAGTGGGTGCAACATCTCAGAGCAATAACTGGCAAATCTGGTGCAGTCCATGAGGAGGAGATGCACTGCGGTACTTAATGCAGCTGGTGGCCACACCAGATACTGACTGTTACTTTTGATTTTGAACCCCTTTGTTCAGGGCCACATTATTCCATTTCTGTCAGTCAAATGTCTGTGGAACTTGTTCAGTTTATGTCTCAGTTGTTGAATCTTGTTATGTTCATACAAATATTTACACATGTTAAGTTTTCTGAAAATAAATGCAGTTGACAGTGAGAGGACGTTTCTTTTTTGCTGAGTTTAGTTTAAAAAGGTAGTGGTAATATTTCATTCAGTACAGAAATGTTAAGGCGGCATAACCTACCCTGCCCTTCGGATCAAAACTATAATGTTTACATTAATTCGGATTACTTACAGGGATACACAATATCCTGAATTATACACTGAGTATACAAAACATTAGGAACAACTGTTCTTTCCATGACATAGACTTACCAAGTGAATCCAGGTGAAAGCTATGATCCCTTATTGATGTCACTTGTTAAATCAGTGTAGATGAAGGGGAGGAGAAAGATTAAAGAAGGAGTTTTAAGCCTTGAGAACTGAGACATGGATTGTTGAATGTGTGTAATTCAGAGGGTGAATGGACATTTCAGTGCCTTTGAAAGGGGTATGGTAGTAGGTGCCAGGAGCACCGGTTTGTGTCAAGAACTGCAACGTTGATGGGCTTTTCACGCTGAACCGTTGCCCGTGTGTATCAAGAATGGTGCACCACCCAAAGGACATCCAGCCAACTTGACACAACTGTGGGAAGCATTGAGTCAACATGGGCCAGCATCCGACGAATTGAGGCTGTTCTGAGGGCAAAAGGGGAGGGTGTAACTCAATATTACGAAGATGTTCTTAGTGTTTGGTATACTCAGTGTATGTAGATATCTTTGTTCTGAAGAATATTACATTTCCCTGGACAGAGTGATCCTGAATGTAAAAACATGGCTTAACTTACCCCAGTCTCCCTAGAGATTTTAGTCAAAACAAATCAAAATAACATTGTACATTCATTTTTCATTTAGCATTATATTCAAGCCGATCCAAAATCAATATCCCTTTACTTTTACTGGTTGACACAATGTGCTGGCAAGTTTTTAAAACTGTGCAAGAATTTGTTCCCAGTTCTAATACATTTCTTAAACCTCAATCAATTGCCAAAATCAATGTCAAAATTTGTTTGAGAGAGAGACAGAGAAAACTATCAATAAAATATAGATCTGTGTGAACCTTCAGTATCAGGGAGAGATTCTGCAGCAGATAGACCTAAAAAGAAAAATGCTGCTCAATGAAGGCAGGATTGTACTAGAGAGATAAAGAGAGAGAGTGTGTGTGTGTGTGTTCTCCAGTTTAATTTGGCACTGAAGGTCACTGGATGATGTCATGGGCTGCGTCCATATACAGTGCACTACTTTTGACCAGGGCCCATAAGGAAAACCATAGGGCGCAAGTCAGAAGTAGCGCACTATGTAGGGACTAGAGTGCCATTTGGGACACATACATTAACTGTTGAGCATGCACACGTAGAGAATATACAATCTGATGCATTTCTCTGTGTTACACTATTACACCCTACAGCGTCACAGCTAATTATGTTGGCTATATTGATAGCATCACTTTGGGGTATAGCATGGCTCTCCAGCTAAAGTCAATAGGTGTTCTATACATTCACAAATCTACAGTCAAATAAGAAGTCACTGGCGGGACTTGGAAAGTCAGTAAATAACAGAGACATAGTAAGACAGAGTTGCCTTGGCACCCTGATTTAGACATACAAGGAGAGATGCTATGCGTGCATGTGTGAGTGTGTGTGTGTCTGCCAGTTCGTGTGGTACTTCTTCCCTCTGTCTAATACCAAGTGGGACTCCTCTGTGGGACCTAAACCAAATTAGGATTAATTATGCTTTATCCAGACGACACAATGCCATGCAGGGTGGTACGGGAGGTAGGTCTTTGTCTTGTACAGCTATGGTTTAACATCTCCTTTAAGCTTTTTTTCTCTCTCTCTCTCTCTCTCTCTCTCTCTCTCTCTCTCTCTCTCTCTCTCTCTCTCTCTCTCTCTCTCTCTCGGAATGGTTTCTGTTTTTTTCTGTCTCTCGCTCTGCAGTCAGTGACTGTGGGTGCTATTCTTGTTGTAGGACAGAGGCACGGCCTGTCTGTCTGTCTGCTACACTGAGCATTTAACACCTCTGTTCTAGCAGAACCCAGAGGACAGAAGCTTTTACGCACGGACTTCACTTCTTTACAGGAGGCCCTACCTAAATCTCCACTATAACAGTTGCACTCTGTGTCTGTGTCGTCCTGTTTTCTTACGAACCTCAGACTGTTGACTCAGTCAGAGACATTAGGAAATGCTTAACAGTATTTGTGCACTGGAAAAAAACAATTCATGCATTACAGTAGATATTTTCCTCCTAATGTAAGAGTGCCCCATAGTGAACAAGACATTGTCTCAATCATAAATACATACTATTGAGTAGTTTCCCAGACAGGTTCTCCATTGATCTTTTTAGTCCCAGACTAGGCTTAATCTGCGTTTGGGAAACCGCCCCTAAATGTTATACAGAATGTAAATCTCAGTAGACTTCAATCAGTAGCGTCTCGTGGCTCTGGGATTGGTTAGTAGCGTCTCTTGCGACTCTTTGATTGGCCGAGCTGTGAGAGGTGGAGTGCAGACAGGCAGACAGGTAGGCAGAGCGTGGCCCCGTGCGCAAGCAGTGACTGTGACACGCAGTGACACGCCTAACCCCCCTGCCCTCGTTTGGCATACCTCTCCAAACTGGCCTCACGCTTCTCGACCACGAAGGGTCCCGACGGCTGCCTGGACCTAGAGCCTGTCAGTCTGGAAGGAGAAACAGTCATCCATTTCTGTGTCTACTGTAGTGTACACCAGCCATAGACATATAGTCTATTTCTAGACATACAGTAACTATCTAGTTATTCTATTTCTACATTACCCAGACACCACAGTCTGGTTTACGGTTCAGATGGTGACGTTTAACTTCTCACAGCCTTTTAAACAATGTATTAGAGAGGATTATACAGGTAAACAACAAACACAACACATAACAAAATGTAGAGATTTAAAAAATAATGCAGGAAATTCTCCTACGAACCCATAACCAATCCCCCCCGATCAAGTACACTCCCTCAGACCGCTCCATGTTGTCACCTATGCTCCTACTCACAGTAAGTACACTCCTGTGTGTGTGTGTGTGTGTGTGTGTGTGTGTGTATGTGTGTGTGTGCGTGCATGCGTGCATGTGGGTGTGTGTTTCTGTCTCACATATTGTAACATCCGTACTCTGTAATCCACACTGCAACAGATCAGAACTACCATCTTATTTCCCCTGTTATTCACTCACTGGAGTGTATTGTTGCGGTGGTTTATCCTTTTTGTATGAAGTTCTCTGTGCTGTGTTTGACCTGTCCTTGTCTCTGTTTGCGTCCCAAATGGCATCCTAATCCTTATAAAGTGGACTACTTTTGACCAGGGCCCATAGCGCTCAGGTCAAAATGAGTGCACTATATGGGAATAGGATGCCATTTGGGACGTAGTCTCATCTATTTTTCTCTGACATTTAAGTCCATTCTTGCAGTATTTTTCTGTCATTCTCCTGAGCCTTTAGATTGTGTTTACACCATGTTTTCTCCCGTTATCAGAATGAAAAAGGGAAGAGACTGGCGTCTGCACAGACAGTAGTTATATTTTACACTGAGTAGTCTGTGGAGCAGGTAATACGTGCTGAGATACATAGTACTACTCTTAGAAATGGCATAGTACTACTCTTAGAAATGGCATAGTACTACTCTTAGAAATGGCATAGTACTACTCTTATAAATGGCATAGTACTACTCTTAGAAATAAGGGTATGGTATTATTCCCTAGGGTACGAAAGATCAGATGTACACATAATGATCTCACATGGTACTGTTCGCTACCTTTTAGGGTACATGTGTAGATAAAGAGTATAATGGTACATTTCTGTATCTCATATTTTGAATATTAAGGTACAATCATCACACTCTCGTTCTCAAAAATAGGGGTACAACGTGAAGGTACATTTCTGTTTCCCATATTTTGTGTACCCTCAATACCCACCAAAAGGTACAATGATGATTTTTTGCCACCTAAAAGGAACTATTGGCTTTGTCACTGGTGTGGTTCCTTAAAAAGACAATATTTGTACCATCATTATTATTATTATCATATTGTCCAGCATGCTCTACCACGGGTAGATTTTTTGTGTGATTTTTTGGGAATATCTGTGTTTTTGCATGTACATTGGTTGATTGATTAATAATATGCGACACAATGATAACATACATTTAACTACTGTAACAACTGTATTAGGGTAAAGCTAGGCCTAAAAATAAGGCCTTACAATATATGTGTGGTCATAAAGAGTTACATTTTAATGATAATATACATCTAGTATCTCACTTGGTGAAGGCCAAATAACTGAAAATGAATGAATTCTACAACCATGTCTCTGTCACTAACGCACTAGCACAATTCACTCAAAAAGGCAAGGAACACTAGAAAATTATATTGGAGGTGTGGCTTAGTGGGGGCGTGGTTTTCAGTTTTGTTTTTGCCCATCCGTGAATGGAAGCGTTGTACCAGTTTAACTGTTCATTTGTGCTATATTCAGTACATGGAATGAATGTCTTTGTTACTGTGGTGGTACGTATATATATAAAGGAAAACGCCTGGTTTTGTACCTGTGGAGAATGGTACTATCTGAGGTGTGAACTTGGGGTACAATATAACTGGACCTATAACTAAAACTATGAAAGAGGACCTTACAGGGTCCCACCCGAGTGACAAGCGGCTGTAACCCTTTAGGAACAAATATAAACCTTTATTTCTGAGAGTGTACTGAAAAAAATCACTATATCAAAACAATTCAGACCTAGAAGCCATCAAAAGAAGTCATAACTTACAATGAGGTAAAAGTTAAAGATTTGTTAGTTTGACGGCTGTATTTGCCTTTATCTTCATGCATATTGAGAGTGATACTGTCATAATGTCATTGTGTTATACTGTCAAGAGTCTACAGTATCTCTCATTGTTTGAAACTGTCACCTGTAACTCACCCTTCATAGAGATTGCAGGTGTCCACACAGATGCGTCCCCTAATAAAGTAGCGACAGGATAGGCACTGGTCTGGTCCCGGCCCCCAGCAGCCAGCGTCCGAACACAGAGGGTCACACACCATCTGCTCAGTAGCTGAGAAACACAAGAATACAGGTTAGGGTTAGGGGTCAGACAGAAGGTCAAACACCATCCACAGTAGCATGACAGGTTTAGGTACTGGACACTGACAGTATTTATAAATGTTTGACTTTATCTGAAAAATATTGTTGGAACCATTGACTAACCCTAACCATAACCCTAACCATAACCCTAACCCTAACCCAGAAGTGATGAAATTGCTTAAGCTCTAAAGAAGGCTAGAAGGCCTTTTTTTATTCTTACATCTTAGTAATTTCCTAGACGCTCTTATTCAGAGCAAATAGGGTTAAGTGCCTTGCTCAAAGGGCACATTTACAGACTTCTCACTTAGTTGGCTTGTGCATTCAAACCAGTGACTTTTCCATTACTGGCCCAACACTGTTATTTGCTAGGCTACCTGCCACCCTCATATCTCAATAACCCAGCACCAATAACCCAGCACCAATAACCCAGCACCAATAAGCCAGCACCAATAACCCAGCACCAATAACCCAGCACCAATAACTCAGCACCAATAACCCAGCACCAATAACCCAGCACCAATAACCCAGCACCAATAACCCAGCACCAATAACCCAGCACCAATAACCCAACCCTGCTTTAAAGCTTGTAACCCAGCAGTTGGCTGAACCAAACAATAGAGTGTGTGTTCATATAAGGCCAGTTAGTAAAAGAGAGGTTTCAACTCTCTGTCCTCCTCTCTGTCCATCTGAGGGAGGGTGGATCCATGGTCAAATGCTAATTGTCTCTCTGTCTGTGATCTGGAACAGGTAATGGCAGCCAGACCCACCATGGAGATATATATCAAAGCCCTTAGTTAGAAGTGCATAGTGAATTTAGAGCACATATCTACAGCACAGAGGGAGAAACATGCACAACACACGTCTGTGAGAGGAGACACACTGTGGAGCTGAATGTGGACCCAGCTGTGTTCTTCCATTATGATAGTGCTGACCAAACAGTGACGGGGTACTAAAGTAGCTTGAATAACACCAGGTACAAGCTAACACTGATGACGAACGATAAGACAAGGGGAAACAAAAGGGGGGAAAACAAAGACAGAAAGTGGAAAACTTGCCCTTAACTCTATCATCTATTTTCAGCATTAGTGAAATGATGAAATGATGAAGAAAACAAGAGAGAGAGAGAGGGAGGGGGGCTTTAAGTCCAACCGCCCCTCTGTGCAGGAAATAGGATCTTTGTACTCAACTGATATGAGAGGACGGATGCCATACCACTGCAGCATGAGTAGCCTACTATCTGTGCATAATAATACCAGGAGTGAGGTCCCTCTGCAGCTCCGTTTATATATGGTTGGTACTATCGTCACAGACTGTTCAAATGGAGGAGCTGGCCAGCCCACACTCCAGATTAGTTTCTAAGATTGTTACCCAACATTGTGGGAACATTGTGAGAACATTGAGGGTCTGAGGGGCTACTATCACATACAACGGTTGTGTCTCAGATGGCACCCTATTCCCAATACAGTGTGCTACTTTTGACCAGGGACCTATGCACAATGGTCAAAAGTAGTGCACTACATAGCGAATATGCTACCATTTGGGATGTAGCCAAAATATCAGAAGTGATTTCCATTCCCCTTGCGGCCGAATGTGCTGTCTGGCAGGTCTACAGCAACAGAGAGCAACAGGCTGTCTGGCAGGTCTACAGCAACAGAGAGCAACAGGCTGTCTGGCCTGGCCTAGTTCAGCATTACACCCCTCTGTTCTGCCCTGCCACTGGCTCTGTACTGGCTTCCCCTCCCACCGGAGAAGCATAAAGAGACTGCATGTGTTTGTTGGGCACCAGAGACAGAGCCCTCAGAGCTACAGTCACAATCATTCCACCCTGACTTTGAGGTTCAGGCCAAATGTAAGTCAGGGGGCATTCTGTGTTTTGGTGTCATGTCCAGAATGCTTAAGAAATGTGAAAATGAAAAGCGCATGCGCACGACAGAGGAGGGGGAGAATGAGTGAGGGAGGGAGGGAGGGACGGACAGAGAGAAAGAGAGAGAGAGAGAGAGAGAAGGGAGAAAAAATAGAGGGCATGAAAGCATTGCTATTCGTGTGAAACAAAAGCATTTCTGTTCCAGTTCCAGTGCTTCACTGTGTGCATCAAAGATGTAGGCAACCAGGCAGAGAAAGAGAGGCAGAGAGAGAGAGAGAGAGAGGCAGAGAGAGGCAGAGAGGGAAAGAGAGGCAGAGAGAGAGAGAGAGAGAGAGAGAGAGAGAGAGAGAGAGAGGCAGAGAGAGAGAGAGAGAGGCAGAGAGAGAAAGAGAGGCAGAGAGAGAGAGAGGCAGAGAGAGAGGCAGAGAGAGAAAAGAGAGGCAGAGAGAGAGAGAGAGAGAGAGAGAGCAGAGAGAGGCAGAGAGAGAGAGAGAGAGAGAGGCAGAGAGAGAGAGAGAGGCAGAGAGAGAGAGAGAGAGAGAGCAGAGATAGAGAGAGAGAGAGAGAGGCAGAGATAGAGAGAGAGAGAGAGAGGGGCAGAGAGAGAGAGAGAGTTGTAACGATACAGTACACAATGGGATCAAAAAGATGCCGACATCAAAGTTTCTGACTCCCATTGAAAACACAGTTTGGACTCTATTGATGTCAAACGCTGAGCCAGGTCCATCTTCAGGGAAACGCGGAGACGCCGGAGGGGATTGTCAAACGAGCCAAGTAACCAGAGCCGAGAGAGGGCTTCCAACAATGGGCCGACGTCAACGGAAGACAATACCCATCATGCATCAAAACATCCTACTTCTGAATGAAAAATAAGGAGAAAAGGAAGAAGAAAGAACCACAGGTCCATTTGATTTCATACCCCTTTTTCAGGGATAAAGAGAAGACGAGGCCTAAACATGTGGATGTAAAGCTGCATCCCAAATGGCGCTCTATTACGTACATAGAAAATGCACTACTTAAAATAGTGTACTGTATTACTATAGTGTACATCTTAAAGTAGTGCATTATGTATGGATTAAGGCCATAAGCTAAGTAGTAATTAAAGTGAGTGTGCTTGGTGAACACTTCACGAGGCTACCGTCTCTATTTTCTTCTCCTTATCAAAGGTTGACTACACAACCTGCATAGAAACCCTCATGAGTAGGGAGGTAGCAGCTGGGGGGTAGAGCCTGTCTTTCCACCTTGTGCTATGGCTAGGGTAACACACACACACACAAGCACGCACAAACACACAGGAACACGCCTGCACGCGCACACACACACAAACACAAACACACAGTGAAGGAGAACTGTCTGACTCATAGACAGTCCAACTTCTCAAAGTCAGCCAGCTAATAGTGTGTGACACCTGAAGACTGTTGAGGAGAGAAGAGACGAAAAGGAGAAGAGGGGTTGAGGAGAAGAGAGGAAGAGGAGAAGAGAGGGAAAGAGGAGAAGATAGGAAGATGAGAAGAGAGGGAGTGAGGAAGAGGAGAAGAGAGGGAGAGGGGAAGAGGAGAAGAGAGGGAGAGGAAGAGGAGAAGTGAGGAAGAGGAGAAGAGGGGAAGAGGAAAAGAGGAGAAGTGAGGAAGAGGAGAAGAGAGGGAGAGGGGAAGAGGAGAAGATAGGAAGAGGAGAAGAGGGTAAGAGGAAAAGAGGAGAAGTGAGGAAGAGGAGAAGAGGGGAAGAGGAAAAGAGGAGAAGTGAGGAAGAGGAGAAGAGGGGAAGAGGAGAAGACGAGTAAGGAGAAGAGGAGAAGAGGGGAAGAGGAGTGAGTAGAAGAGGAGAAGAGGAGTGAGGAGAAGAGGAGAAGAGGAGTGAGGAGAAGAGGGGAAGAGGAGAAGAGGGGAAGAGAAGCGGGGAAGAAGAGTGAGTAGAAGAGTTGAAGAGTAGAAGAGGAGTGAGGAGAAGAGGAGAAGAGGAGAAGAGGGGAGGAGGAGTGAGTAGAAGAGGAGAAGAAAAGAAGAGGAGAAGAGGAGTGAGTAGAAGAGGAGAAGAGGAGTGAGTAGAAGAGAAGAGGGGAAGAGGAGTGAGTAGAAGAGAAGTGAGTAGAAGAGGAGAAGAGGAGAAGAGAAGAGGAGAAGAGGAGTGAGAAGAGGAGTGAGGAGAAGTGGAATGAGGAGAAGAGAAGATGAGAAGAGGAGAAGAGGAAGGAGAAGAGGAGTGAGGAGAAGAGAGGAGGAAGAAGAAGAGGAGAAGAGGAGTGAGAAGAGGAGTGAGGAGAAGAGGAGAAGAGGAGTGAGAAGAGGAGTGAGAAGAGGAGTGAGAAGAGGAATGAGGAGAAGAGGAGTGAGAAGAGGAGTGAGGAGAAGAGGAGAAGAGGAGTGAGAAGAGGAGTGAGGAGAAGAGGAATGAGGAGAAGAGGAGTGAGAAGAGGAGTGAGGAGAAGAGAGGAGGAAGAAGAAGAGGAGAAGAGGAGTGAGGAGAAGAGGAGAAGAGGAGTGAGGAGAAGAGGAGTGAGGAGAAGAGGAGTGAGGAGAAGAGGAGTGAGGAGAAGAGAGGAGGAAGAAGAAGAGGAGAAGAGTGAGGAGAAGAGAAGTGAGGAGAAGAGAGGAGAAAGAAGAAGAGGAGAAGAGGAGTGAGAAGAGGAGTGAGAAGAGGAGAAGAGGAGTGAGGAGAAGAGGAGAAGAGGAGTGAGAAGAGGAGTGAGGAGAAGAGGAGTGAGTAGAAGAGGAGAAGAGGAGAAGAGAAGAGGAGAAGAGGAGTGAGGAGAAGTGGAATGAGGAGAAGAGGAGAAGAGGAAGGAGAAGAGGAGTGAGGAGAAGAGAGGAGGAAGAAGAAGAGGAGAAGAGGAGTGAGAAGAGGAGTGAGGAGAAGAGAAGAGGAGTGAGAAGAGGAGTGAGAAGAGGAGTGAGAAGAGGATTGAGGAGTGAGGAGAAGAGGAGTGAGAAGAGGAGTGAGGAGAAGAGGAGTGAGGAGAAGAGAGGAGGAAGAAGAAGAGGAGAAGAGTGAGGAGAAGAGAAGTGAGGAGAAGAGAGGAGGAAGAAGAAGAGGAGAAGAGGGAGTGAGAAGAGGAGTGAGAAGAGGAGAAGAGGAGTGAGGAGAAGAGGAGAAGAGGAGTGAGAAGAGGAGTGAGGAGAAGAGGAGTGAGTAGAAGAGGAGAAGAGAAGAGGAGAAGAGGAGTGAGAAGAGGAGTGAGGAGAAGTGGAATGAGGAGAAGAGAAGAGGAGAAGAGGAGAAGAGGAAGGAGAAGAGGAGTGAGGAGAAGAGAGGAGGAAGAAGAAGAGGAGAAGAGGAGTGAGAAGAGGAGTGAGGAGAAGAGGAGAAGAGGAGTGAGAAGAGGAGTGAGGAGAAGAGGAGTGAGGAGAAGAGAGGAGGAAGAAAAGAGGAGAAGAGGAGTGAGAAGAGGAGTGAGGAGAAGAGGAGTGAGGAGAAGAGAGGAGGAAGAAGAAGAGGAGAAGAGGAGAAGAGGAGTGAGAAGAGGAGTGAGGAGAAGAGGAGAATAGGAGTGAGGAGAAGAGGAGTGAGGAGAAGAGAGGAGGAAGAAGAAGAGGAGAAGAGTGAGGAGAAGAGAAGTGAGTAGAAGAGGAGAAGAGGAGTGAGGAGAAGAGGAGAAGAGGAGTGAGGAGAAGAGAGGAGGAAGAAGAAGAGGAGAAGAGGAGTGAGAAGAGGGTTGAGGAGAAGAGAAGAGGAGTGAGAAGAGGAGTGAGAAGAGGAGTGAGAAGAAGAGGAGTGAGGAGAAGAGGAGAAGAGGAGTGAGAAGAGGAGTGAGGAGAAGAGGAGTGAGGAGAAGAGGAGTGAGGAGAAGAGAGGAGGAAGAAGAAGAGGAGAAGAGGAGTGAGAAGAGGAGTGAGGAGAAGAGGAGAATAGGAGTGAGGAGAAGAGGAGTGAGGAGAAGAGAGGAGGAAGAAGAAGAGGAGAAGAGTGAGGAGAAGAGAAGTGAGTAGAAGAGGAGAAGAGGAGTGAGGAGAAGAGGAGAAGAGGAGTGAGGAGAAGAGAGGAGGAAGAAGAAGAGGAGAAGAGTGAGGGAGAGAGGAGTGAGGAGAAGAGAAGAAGAGGAGTGAGGAGAAGAGAGGAGGAAGAAGAAGAGGAGAAGAGTGAGGAGAAGAGAAGTGAGTAGAAGAGGAGAAGAGGAGTGAGGAGAAGAGGAGAAGAGGAGTGAGGAGAAGAGAGGAGGAAGAAGAAGAGGAGAAGAGTGAGGAGAGAGGAGTGAGGAGAAGAGAGATACCTAGTCAGTTGTCCAACTGATTGTATTCAACTGAAATGTGTCTTCTGCATTTAACCCAGCTCGGGGTATTCGATCCAGCAACCTTCCGGTTACTGGCCCAATGCTCTAACCACTACCTGTAACTGATTTACATTAATACATGAATGCCTAAGACTGAGAGAGTGGTAGGAGAGGAACCAGTGGTAACTGAATTCTCTCATGAGTCCAATTACACCGCACTCTATAATAATTGTAGCTCTTTACAAGATTTGACTGTACAATGTTGACAAACAGTATCAGAAACAGCGTCCAGATCTAAGTTGGGTTAGGACAGAAATTAGTTGAGTGTGTGTGTATGTTTGTGTATACACAGGCTTGTGTGCGTGCATTTGTGTGGGCATGTGTTTGTATGTATGCACGTGCGTGTGTGTGTACCTCTATGTTTGTGTGTGTGTAAGCGCCTGTGTTTGTGTGTGTGTGTGTGTGTGTGTGTGCGCTTGTGCGTGTGTGTGTGTAAGCGCCTGTGTGTGTGTACGCGCCTGTGTGTGTGTGTGCGTGTGTGCGTGTGTGTGCGTGTGTGTGTGCGTGTGTGTGTGTGTGTGTGTGTAGCGCCTGTGTGTGTGTGTACGCGCCTGTGTGTGTGTACGCGCCTGTGTGTGTGTGTGTACACACCTGTGTGTGTGTGTGTGTGTGTGTGTGTGTGTGCGTGTAAGCGCCTGTGTGTGTGTGTGTGTGTAAGCGCCTGTATTTGTGTGTACGCGCCTGTGTGGTGTGTGTGTGTGTGTGTGTGTGTGTGTGTGTGCGCGTGCGTGTGACTCACTACACTCTTTAGGGTCTCTGTTGTTGCGTATGAGGACCTTCTGGTTGTTGGCTCTGAACAGGCCGGTCCAGTTGACGGTGTTGTAGTAGCACAGCTGACTGTTATTGGTGATGTACACATTACCAGCACTGATCTCATTCAGGGACTGGAGCTGGAGGGACGAGATCCACTGCTGCTTCAACACAAGGAGAGAGATACCACTGGGAGAGGAGAGGGGAAAGGGAGTAGGGGAGAGAGGGGGAGAGGAGAGGGGAAAGGGAGTAGGGGAGAGAGGGAAGATGGAAGAAAGAGAGAGGCATTAGAGAAAGAGAATGGTGTGAGAGATAAGATGGAGGAGGAGTAAACAAGGGTGAGAGAAGTTGAAAAAGACCAGACAGAGAGTGAGACAGACAGAAAGGGGTGAGGAGAAAGAAAGAGAAACAGACAGAATAAGGTAGAGATGGAAAGAGAAAGGTCAGAGAGAGAGTGAGACAGACAGAATAAGGTAGAGATGGAAAGAGAAACAGACAGAATAAGGTAGATATGGAAAGAGAAAGGTCAGAGAGAGAGTGAGACAGACAGAATAAGGTAGAGATGGAAAGAGAAAGGTCAGAGAGAGAGTGAGACAGACAGAATAAGTTAGAGATGGAAAGAGAAACAGACAGAATAAGGTAGAGATGGAAAGAGAAACAGACAGAATAAGGTAGAGATGGAAAGAGAAACAGACAGAATAAGGTAGAGATGGAAAGAGAAACAGACAGAATAAGGTAGAGATGGAAAGAGAAACAGACAGAATAAGGTAGAGATGGAAAGAGAAACAGACAGAATAAGGTAGATATGGAAAGAGAAACAGACAGAATAAGGTAGAGATGGAAAGAGAAACAGACAGAATAAGGTAGAGATGGAAAGAGAAACAGACAGAATAAGGTAGAGATGGAAAGAGAAACAGACAGAATAAGGTAGAGATGGAAAGAGAAAGGTCAGAGAGAGAGTGAGACAGACAGAATAAGGTAGAGATGGAAAGAGAAACAGACAGAATAAGGTAGATATGGAAAGAGAAAGGTCAGAGAGAGAGTGAGACAGACAGAATAAGGTAGAGATGGAAAGAGAAACAGACATAATAAGGTAGAGATGGAAAGAGAAACAGACAGAATAAGTTTGAGATGGAAAGAGAAAGGTCAGAGAGAGAGTGAGACAGACAGAATAAGGTAGAGATGTAAAGAGAAAGGTCAGAGAGAGAAAATAAACACAGGTGGGTAATAAGAAAATAGATTCATTCCAAGTTAATACACAGATGATGTTATTCCTGCATGGAGAGTGTGTTAGACTGTTAGCAAACCAACTGACACGGCTCTGTAAATCTTTACAAAGCAAAACAGTGATCTTTGACAGTGTCTTCAATCCCTGTGATGCGCACAGCATGCTCCTACAGATAGAGAGCAAAGGCACTCTACCTCTCTCTCCCTTCTCTCTCTCCTTCTCTCTGAAAGGGTCTTTACGTCCCAGAAAGAGCCTTGAAGAGAGGGAGTAGGGAGTGTACAGAGGCACTCAGACTAACAAGAATACAGCTCTCCACTTAGTGATAGGCCACGATGTGTGTGAGTGTGTGTGTGTTTACTTTAAATTGTTAACATGTCATTCTCACACCCACTCTCTCTGCTTGCTAACATAAGCTGCTATGTCTACTGTAAGCTCTAATAGCGTATAATGATGTTAACGGCAGTAATATCTTGAAAATAAACTGCTAGCTAGTTAGTTAATGTCACCAAAGCAAATCATCACCTATCCTAATGGTTCTCAACCCACAGTGAATCTGCCCTCATGGACTTGCCGGCTCTCCACTGCTGTAAACATGATTAAAGTGACTGCTGTACTCTGAAACACTAGTCACTAATAATGTTAACATACTGCTTTACTCAGTTCATATGTATATACTGTATTCTATTCTACTGTATTTTAGTCAAAGCCACTCTGACGTTGTTTGTCCTAATATTTAGTTCTTAATTCCATTATTTTACTTTAGATTTGTGTGTATTGTTGTGAATTGTTAGATATTAATTGGAACTAGTAACACAAGGATTTTGCTGCACCCGCAATAAATCAAATCAAATCAAATCAAATCAAATTTTATTTGTCACATACACATGGTTAGCAGATGTTAATGCGAGTGTAGCGAAATGCTTGTGCTTCTAGTTCCGACAATGCAGTAATAACGAACAAGTAATCTAACTAACAATTCCAAAAAAACTGTCTCATACACAGTGTAAGGGGATAAAGAATATGTACATAAGGATATATGAATGAGTGATGGTACAGAGCAGCATAGGCAAGATACAGTAGATGATATCGAGTACAGTATATACATATGAGATGAGTATGTAAACCAAGTGGCATAGTTAAAGTGGCTAGTGATACATGTATTACATAAGGATGCAGTCGATGATATAGAGTACAGTATCTACGTATGCATATGAGATGAATAATGTAGGGTAAGTAACATTATATAAGGTAGCATTGTTTAAAGTGGCTAGTGATATATTTACATCATTTCCCATCAATTCCCATGATTAAATTGGCTGGAGTAGAGTCAGTGTCATTGACAGTGTGTTGGCAGTAGCCACTCAATGTTAGTGGTGGCTGTTTAACAGTCTGATGGCCTTGAGATAGAAGCTGTTTTTCAGTCTCTCGGTCCCAGCTTTGATGCACCTGTACTGACCTCGCCTTCTGGATGACAGCGGGGTGAACAGGCAGTGGCTCGGGTGGTTGATGTCCTTGATGATCTTTATGGCCTTCCTGTAGCATCGGGTGGTGTAGGTGTCCTGGAGGGCAGGTAGTTTGCCCCCGGTGATGCGTTGTGCAGACCTCACTACCCTCTGGAGAGCCTTACGGTTGAGGGCGGTGCAGTTGCCATACCAGGCGGTGATACAGCCCGCCAGGATGCTCTCGATTGTGCATCTGTAGAAGTTTGCGAGTGCTTTTGGTGACAAGCCGAATTTCTTCAGCCTCCTGAGGTTGAAGAGGCGCTGCTGCGCCTTCCTCACGATGCTGTCTGTGTGAGTGGACCAATTCAGTTTGTCTGTGATGTGTATGCCGAGGAACTTAAAACTTGCTACCCTCTCCACTACTGTTCCATCGATGTGGATGGGGGTGTTCCCTCTGCTGTTTCCTGAAGTCCACAATCATCTCCTTAGTTTTGTTGACGTTGAGTGTGAGGTTATTTTCCTGACACCACACTCCGAGGGCCCTCACCTCCTCCCTGTAGGCCGTCTCGTCGTTATTGGTAATCAAGCCTACCACTGTTGTGTCGTCCGCAAACTTGATGATTGAGTTGGAGGCGTGCATGGCCACGCAGTCGTGGGTGAACAGGGAGTACAGGAGAGGGCTCAGAACGCACCCTTGTGGGGCCCCAGTGTTGAGGATCAGCGGGGAGGAGATGTTGTTGCCTACCCTCACCACCTGGGGGCGGCCCGTCAGGAAGTCCAGTACCCAGTTGCACAGGGCGGGGTCGAGACCCAGGGTCTCGAGCTTGATGACGAGCTTGGAGGGTACTATGGTGTTGAATGCCGAGCTGTAGTCGATGAACAGCATTCTCACATAGGTATTCCTCTTGTCCAGATGGGTTAGGGCAGTGTGCAGTGTGGTTGAGATTGCATCGTCTGTGGACCTATTTGGGCGGTAAGCAAATTGGAGTGGGTCAAGGGTGTCAGGTAGGGTGGAGGTGATATGGTCCTTGACTAGTCTCTCAAAGCACTTCATGATGACGGATGTGAGTGCTACGGGCGGTAGTCGTTTAGCTCAGTTACCTTAGCTTTCTTGGGAACAGGAACAATGGTGGCCCTCTTGAAGCATGTGGGAACAGCAGACTGGTATAGGGATTGATTGAATATGTCCGTTAACACACCAGCTGGTCTGCGCATGCTCTGAGGGCGCGGCTGGGGATGCCGTCTGGGCCTGCAGCCTTGCGAGGGTTAACACGTCTAAATGTCTTACTCACTTCGGCTGCAGTGAAGGAGAGACCGCATGTTTTCGTTGCAGGCCATGTCAGTGGCACTGTATTGTCCTCAAAGCGGGCAAAAAGTTATTTAGTCTGCCTGGGAGCAAGACATCCTGGTCCGTGACTGGGCTGGGTTTCTTCCTGTAGTCCGTGATTGACTGTAGACCCTGCCACATGCCACATTTCTTGCGTCTGAGCCGTTGAATTGAGATTCTACTTTGTCTCTGTACTGGCGCTTAGCTTGTTTGATAGCCTTGCGGAGGGAATAGCTGCACTGTTTGTATTCAGTCATGTCACCAGACACCTTGCCCTGATTAAAAGCAGTGGTTCGTGCCTTCAGTTTCACACGAATGCTGCCATCAATCCACGGTTTCTGGTTAGGGAATGTTTTAATCGTTGCTATGGGAACGACATCTTCAACGCACGTTCTAATGAACTCATGAACTCATGTACTTCCGGCGCCGACAGAGATGGCCGCCTCGCTTCGCGTTCCTAGGAAACTATGCAGTTTTTTGTTTTTTTTACGTGTTATTTCTTACACTAGTACCCCAGGTCATCTTAGGTTTCATTACATACAGCCGAGAAGAACTACTGAATATAAGATCAGCGTCAACTCACCATCAGTACGACCAAGAATATGTTTTTCGCGATGCGGATCCTGTGTTCTGCCTTACAACCAGTGTAACGAAGCGGATTACATGCAGCGACCCAAAAACGACTCTGAAAAAGAGGGAAACGAAGCGGTCTTCTGGTCAGACTCCGGAGACGGGCACATCGTGCACCACTCCCTAGCATTCTTCTTGCCAATGTCCAGTCTCTTGACAACAAGGTTGATGAAATCCGAGCAAGGGTAGCATTCCAGAGGGACATCAGAGACTGTAACGTTCTCTGCTTCACGGAAACATGGCTCACTGGAGAGACGCAATCCGAAGCGGTGCAGCCAGCGGGTTTCTCCACGCATCGCGCCAACAGAAACGAACATCTTTCTGGTAAGAAGAGGGGCGGGGGCGTATGCCTTATGGCCAACGTGACATGGTGTGATGAAAGAAACATACAGGAACTCAAATCCTTCTGTTCACCTGATTTAGAATTCCTCACAATCAAATGTAGACCGCATTATCTACCAAGAGAATTCTCTTTGATTATAATCACAGCCGTATATATCCCCCAAGCAGACACATCGATGGCTCTGAACAAACTTTATTTAACTCTCTGCAAACTGGAAACGATTTATCCGGAGGCTGCATTCATTGTAGCTGGGGATTTTAACAAGGCTAATCTGAAAACAAGACTCCCTAAATTTTATCAGCATATCAATTGCGCAACCAGGGGTGGAAAGACCCTGGATCATTGTTACTCTAACTTCCGCGACGCATATAAGGCCCTGCCCCGCCCCCCTTTCGGAAAAGCTGACCACGACTCCATTTTGTTGATCCCTGCCTACAGACAGAAACTAAAACAAGAAGCTCCCACGCTGAGGTCTGTCCAACGCTGGTCTGACCAAGCTGACTCCACACTCCAAGACTGCTTCCATCACGTGGACTGGGAGATGTTTCGTATTGCGTCAGACAACAACATTGACGAATACGCTGATTCGGTGTGATAAATATGCGTATGTGACCAATACAATTTGATTTGATTGTAGTGTAGTGTTCCCATGGGGTGTCTATGTGTGTGTGTGTATGCATGTGTATCTGCGTACATGTGTCACTGACGTTCTGTGCTTTGGGTCTGCCTGCATGCATGGCAATGGATAATGGCTGTCATAGTGCTAACAGATCAAGGTAATGAGAGTTTACAGCCGTGGGAGCCAGATCTATGTGTGTGTGTGTGTGTTTGTGTGTGTGTGTGTGTGTGTGTGCAGGCGTGGGAGCCAGATCTATGTGTGTGTGTGTGTGTGTGTGTGTGTGTGTGTGTGTGTGTGTGTGTGTGTGCAGGCGTGGGAGCCAGATCTATGTGTGTGTGTGTGTGTGTGTGTGTACAGCCGTGGGAGCCAGATCTATGTGTGTGTGTGTATGTGCAGGCGTGGGAGCCATGTCTATGTGTGTGTGTGTGTGTGTGTGTGTGTGTGTGTGTGTGTGTGTGTGTGTGTGTGTGTGTGTGTGTGTGTGTGTGTGTGTGCAGGCGTGGGAGCCAGATCTATGTGTGTGTGTGTGTGTGTGTGTGTGTGTGTGCAGGTGTGGGAGCCAGATCTATGTGTGTGTGTGTGTGTGTGTGCAGGCGTGGGAGCCAGATCTATGTGTGTGTGTGTGTGTGTGTGTGTGTGTGTACAGCCGTGGGAGCCAGATCTATGTGTGTGTGTGTGTGTGTGTGTGTGTGTGTGTGTGTGTGTGTGTGTGTGTGTGTGTGTGTGTGTGTGTGTGTGTGTGTGTGTGTGTGTGTGTGTGTGTGTGCAGGCGTGGGAGTCATAGGGAAGCTCTGGCATGTTACATGATCAATTTTGACGACATTCCGTCTATCAAATTAGCTGACTATATATACCCAGTTGGAAAGCTATGGGGTTGTTCTGATGGGATCTCAAAGGAACAACAACATTACAGCCATTCTTATATGCCAGACTGACTGTACACAACCTAATGGTAAATCACTAGCTCCTGTTAAAATAATGCAACATTCTTAACACACCTCAAAGTATGGTACAATAATGAGGTACTGTAGAGTATGTGTGAGAGGTGTTCCCCAGGGCTCTGTGCTCCAGACCTACCTGTTCAGTGCTCTCCATCCTGTGGTTGCCAGATCCTCAGGTCCGTACTGTAGTAATGTACTATAGTAATGTACTGTACTAATATACTGTAGTAATGTACTGTAGGTTCTTACCTGTATAGAGCTCTGCCTCCTATGGTTGCCAGATTGGAGAAGACACTCAGGTCTGTCATGTTCTCTGGCCATGACTGGATGTTCAGGAAACCTACAGGCACAGAACCAATCACATCACAGCCAATCAAATTACATCATATATCTGTGATCCACATAAATTCCTAACTCACATTAGTTAAACATGTCAAATATATGACAATGAAGATATATACTGTACATATTTTTGCATTTCCTGTAACTGCCTCTGGGCGTTAAATCATTTAGCAGGTTGAATGAATTGCTGAGCTGATGACCATGGATCATTTAGAAAATGTAATAATGTATTCAATAAATTAAATATTTAGAGATGAGGGGTGAAATCTCATTCCAGCCAGGAGAGGACAAACAGAATGGACAGATGAAGAGAGGAAGAGAGAAGAGAAAAGGAGAGGAGATGAGAGAAGAGGCGATAGAGGAGAGGAAACAGGGTAGGAAGTTATGAGGACCAAGGACAACACAAAATACCCAAATGACTTTGAAAACTCCAGACAGCATATTCCCAGGGATACATTTCATAATAGTTCCATAACTGATATTTTGATTGGCTTTAAACAAATTCATTACATTGGTAAGGGATATGAGAGGATCTAATGAAAGGTATGAGGCTCATATCAGCATGTGTTCATATCCCTGATTAATGCATCTCCCAGTCTGATTATGTGAGATGAGTTCCTAAAAGAACCTTGTTTAGAACCTGTTGACAAGTGGCAGATAACCTTCACGTCTGCCTTCATCATTCTGCCGGCATCAGTCCTGTTTCTCTCCTGGGTGAGCTACTGGCTGCTTCTGAAATGGGTCCATATTTACTATAAAGCACACTACTTTTGACCAGGGACCATTGGGTTTTGGTCAAAAGTAATGCACTACCTAGGGAATTCCGGATGCAGTCCATGGGTCCATCTAGCTCAGTGCCAGATGCGACTAAAGTCATCTATAATTACTATACATCAGACTAACCGATTATAAGTTGAACCTTAATCAAATTTACATGAATGAAATGCATCACAACCTGATTTCTATGCCATTAGCATTCTTGAATGCAACCTCCAATATAAAATGGCAACGATTAGCTCCTATCTGAGTCGTTCGAGCTAGTGTCTGATGACAGTAATTGCCTTAATGACAAAATTGCAGGAAGCAGTGGCAAGCCTCTCTCTCACCTCTCTTTCACTCACTCATTCATTCTCTCTCTGTCTCTCTCTCTCTTTCTTTATTTCTTTCTATCTTTCTCTCTCCACCTGTCTCATGGTCTTTCCTCAAGAGGCATATGTTTGTTTTTCCTAGAGAGGAGAGGTGGGAGATGGGGAGATGAGAAGGAGAGCTAGGGAGGAGAGTTGGAGAGATTGGAGAGGTGAGCAGGGCGCTTCATCACTTCATCTTGCTAATGGTGCTAACAAGTACCTGCCTGCCTTACTGGGCTAACAGCTTGAAACAAACAGCAGCAATAGAGAAGGGAAAGGGGATACCTAGTCAGTTGCACAATTGAATGCACTCAACTGAAATGTGTCTTCCGCATTTAACCCAATCAGAGAGGTGCGGGGGTGCTTTAATCAATGTCCACATCATCAGTGCCCATGTTGGGGGTTGACTGCCTTGCTCAAGGGGAAAACGGCAGATTTTTCCACCTTGCCAGGGATTCAAACCAGTGACCTTTCTGTTACTGGCTCAACACTCTTAACCCGCTAGCCATTTGTCAACAGGTAAAACACTCAGCATATCTATTTACAGGTGCTGTACTGTACAGGAAGTTCTGGTCTAGCTGTTGGTGTTCTCCTTATTCTATATTCTACTGTATATCCCCTCAGCTTATTCTCTCTCTTTATATCTTCTCTCTCTCTCTCTCGCTCTCTCTCTCTCTCTCTCTCTCTCTCTCGTTCTTATCGGAGTGCATGCTGGGAGTGCATGCTGGGAGTGAGTCGTCAAGCAGGAGTGATTGTGAGTGCGAATGGAATTTCTTTTCACTCTATTGGGGGTTGGTATGTATATATATATATATATTGATTAGTTTAGTTGTTTTAAGGGTATCTTGTTTAAACTATCAATAAGCATGTATAGGGGTGGTGGGATCTTTGCTTTGCGGTTGGTTTTTCGCGAGGGCACAATCAGCGGGTGGGGCTGGTTGCTATGGCCACTCGTGGAAATGAAGAGTTTGAAAAACTTAGTCGGAGGCATGGAGTAAAGATTCCTGCTGCGGCCGGGTGTTCAGTGGAAGAATGTAGCTTGGCTGTGGGTGCTATCATTGGGTATGATAGCATCAAATCAGCCTCAAGGATGAATAGTGCTGTAGTGATATTCTTAGATTCAATTGAAAAGGTGAATAAAATAGTTGAGAGGGGTGTTGTGTTGCGGGAAACACAGACGCCGGTATTTCTGCTTATGAATCCTGCGAAGAAAGTTATGCTTTCTAACGTGCCACCATTTGTTAGAGATGAAGTGTTAGAGCGAGGTTATCTCGCCATGGTCAAATAGTATCTACAATAAAGAAGGTTCTTTTTGGATGCAAATCTCCGTTGTTGAAACATGTCGTGTCTCATAGGAGACAAGTGCATATGATTTTAAAAAAGGAAGGAGATGAACTGAATTTAGCGTTTAGCTTTAAGATTGATGGATTTGATTATGTCTTCTATGCATCTACTGAATCAATGAAATGCTTTGGATGTGGAAGAGAGGGGCATTTGGTGCGTAGTTGTCCCGACAATGAGCGCGCTGAGCCTGGTAGTAGTTTTAGTGCGAGTGCAAATAACGCAACACCGCGAAGGGCTGAAAATACTACGGGTGCAGGAGAAGAGAGAAGGTGGGCAGATGTGGTTGGAAAAGCAGGAGAGGAAGGCAGTGTGGATACGGGGGCAATTGTGGTAGATCAGAACAAAAAGGGAGGGGAAACAGTAGGTGGGATTGCGACTGCCGTCGCTGAGGTGGTGCTGGAAAATGAAATTGGAAGTCAAGAGGAGATTGAAATAATGGAAAAGGAAGCGGATGTTTTCAAAATACCGAGGAGTAAAATGAAGAATTTAAGGGGTGGTGAAGGGTCTAATTCTAAGAGAAAGGTAGAGTTTGATAAATCAATTGAAGATGAAAAAGGTGTAGAGATGGTGGAGTATTCTTCTGGGGAGGATAGTGAGAGTGAGTCATCTGACGCGTCACAACAATATAGTGAGATAAATGGGGTGGAAGGGATGTATGGGATCGAGAGGATACGTCAATTTTTGAAGTTGACAAAAGGGAAGAAATATATGCAGGATTACAATGTAACTGATTTTTTCCTGAACGTGAATTGTTTATTGAATCAGCAAAGTTTCTGATGTCAAAAATTACAGGGGAAGTTTGAAAAGCCCTGAAATTGCTAGACTCAAGAAAGTGGTCACAAGAGTGATAAGTGATGTAAATTCTAAAGAAAATGAAAGAGTTCAGTTGCAGTCTTAACTCTGTAAAGAGATGTGGGGCTGTATCTTCCTCTGTATATTTTTTTATCCATGAGCAGTTTTAAGATTTCTTCTTTAAACGTAAATGGGGCAAGAGATGTTAAAAAAAAAAGAGCCATGGTGTATGAGTTAATTAGAGGAAAGGGAAGTGACATCATTTTTCTACAAGAAACGCATAGTAATTTGGAAAATGAAGTTATGTGGCAACAGGAGTGGGGGGACAGTGGTGTGTAGTCATAAAAACTCAAAAAGTGGGGGTGTGGTTATCTTGTTCTCAAAAGGGTTTTTGCCGTTGTCATATGAGGTTGAAGAGGTAGTTGAGGGGAGGTTATTAAAAGTTAGAGCAAGGTATGAAAACATCACTATGTGTCTGATAAATGTATATGCCCCAGTGGTGACAGTTGAGAGGGTACATTTTTTAGAGACATTATCAAATACCATTGAGAAATGTAACAAAGAAGATTATTTATTTATTGCTGGGGATTTTAACTGCACAGTTAGCGATTTAGATAGAAATCACCAAGAACGTCATATAGCCTCAAGGACTTTTAAAGCCTCATTGTAACACATGAACTGTGTGATATTTGGCGGAGTCAACATGGAGGAACAAGGCAGTACACCTGGGCGCATGTGAGAGAGAACATCATCTCTATGGCCAGGTTAGATAGGTTTTATGTTTTTGAGCATCAATCTCAGGTCTGTAAATCAAGTGTGATAACCCCAGTGGGATTTTCTGATCATTGTTTAATAACAGAGGTGGTGTTCATTAACGATGTAAAACCCAAAAGTGCATACTGGCATTTTAATATAACTTTATTGAGTGATGCTCACTTCAGGAACTGTTTCAGTTTTTTCTGGGAGAGGTGGAGGTCTCAAAAGGCCAGTTTTGTATCCATTCAACAGTGGTGGGATATAGGGAAAATCCAGATTCAACAATTTTGTAATCAATACACGAGGAATGTCACCAAGGATATCACCATATCAATGAAAGCCCTAGAGTTTGAAATAGTGGAACTCATGACGTTGGTTGAGACCACAGGAGATCGAGGCCATACTCAGACCCTCAAGAGGAGAAAAGCTGCATTGGCAGACCTGCTGGGTATCAGAGCACAGGGGGCATTGGTGAGAAGTAAGTTTCAGGGAATATCTGAAATGGATGCCTCATCCAAATTTTTCTTTGGTTTAGAGAAAAAGAATGGACAAAGAAAAATTATTCATTGTCTCAAATCAGCTGTTGGACAAGAGCTCACTAGCCCTAGTGAAATTAGAAAGAGGGCAGTAGAGTTCTATGCTGAGCTCTACAAGTGTGAGTACAAAGAGGATAAAACAGTGACACAGCAGTTCTTTGATGGGCTCCCAAAGGTGGCTGCAGAAGCTCAGGTTGAGCTTGAGCAACCATAGTCTTTGCAGGATTTATACACGGCATTAAAAGGCATGGAAAATGGAAGGGCACCAGGCATTGATGGGCTTCCCGTTGACTTTTTAAGTCTTTTTGGGCTATGTTGGGAGAGGATTGGTTAGAAGTAGTTAATGATAGTTTAACCGGAGGGTTACTACCAATAAGCTGCAGAAGGGCTGTCCTCACCCTTCTGCCCAAAAAGGGTGACCCGAGGGAGGTGAAGAACTGGAGGCCGGTGGCTTTATTGTGCACTGATTATAAGATATTGTCAAAGGCTTTGTCCAACAGGCTGAGGGAGGTGATGGGGCAAATCATACATACGGATCAGTCCTACT
The DNA here is from genome assembly GCF_018296145.1 of Oncorhynchus tshawytscha. NCBI lineage: Eukaryota > Metazoa > Chordata > Actinopteri > Salmoniformes > Salmonidae > Oncorhynchus > Oncorhynchus tshawytscha. The sequence goes on from NC_056454.1 coordinate 34,454,046, forward strand.
GTGTTCCTGGCAGGCAGATAGGGGATAACATTTCTCTGATTCGTGATTTTTTGACGTCTCTAGGGCTATTGGGTTGGATGCTGGTCTAATTTCAATTGATCAGGAAAAGGCAGGAAAAGGCATTGTTGAACATCAATATTTATGGCACACGTTTGAGGCGTTTGGGTTCAGCTCTGGTTTTATTGCCATGATAAAGGTGATATATGGTGACATTGAAAGTGTATTGAAAGTTAACAGTGTTTTGAGTGCTCCTTTTAAAGTGTGTAGAGGTATTAGGCAGGGATGTTCTTTGTCAGGAATGTTATATGCCATCGCTATAGAGCCACTACTAAATAGCATTAGAAGTCGCATTGCAGGGGTGTACTTTTCAGAGGATATTCCTCCTATTCGTCTCTCAGCCTATGCTGCTGATGTAGTTGTGTTAGTGAAAAATCAAGCGGAGGTGGATAGCTTGAGTCTATTGGTTGATCGTTTTAGGGGAATATCCTCTGCAAAGGTAAATTGGGAAAAGAGTTGTGCTTTACAGATTGGAGAATGGTCTGGAGGGATCATGGCTTTTCCAGGGGGGCTAGAATGGTGTAAGGGAGGTTTTAAGTATCTTGGAGTGTACCTAGGAGATGAGGGGACTATGGAAAAAAATTGGAGTGGGGTGGTTGAAATGGTGGAAGGGAGGATGAGGAGATGGCATTGGTTACTATCTCGTATGTCATATAGGGGGCGCACTATTATAGTTGACAATGTGATTGCCTCTGCACTGTGGCATCGGTTGTCAGTTTTAGAACCACCATCTGGCCTTCTGGCTAAGATACAGGCAATTATTGTGGATTTCTTTTGGGATAAATATCACTGGGTTCCACAAAGTGTTTTGTATTTGTCAAAAGAGGAGGGGGACAAGGTCTTGTACATCTTGCTAGTAAGGCTGCTGCTTTCCGGTTTCAGTTTATTCAAAGGTTGCTTTATGGACCGGAAAATGTGGTGTGGAGAGGGGTGGCAGGTCTTGTATTACAGCGAGTTGGAGGATTAGGTTTAAAGAAGGCTTTATTTCTGGTTGATAGTAGCCAGATTTCTAGGGAGGGAGTACCTCCGTTTTACAGAGGCCTTCTCAGAGTGTGGAGCATAATGAAGGTGTCCAGACGAACTTCAGCGGAGTCAGTGCATTGGCTGTTGGAGGAACCTCTGGTGTATGGGGCAAGACTGGATTGTACAACTGCAGCTGTTCCACATTTCTCCAAGATTCTGGTGAAGGGGAAAATCATCACCTTAAAACAATTAATGGCCTTGGCTGGGCCCGCCTTAATGGATGGAAGACGGGTGGCAGAACATTTGGGGATGAGGTCGGAAAGGATTGTCGGACAAATGCTGGGGAGCTGCAGGAAGGCTCTGTCAGCGGAAGAATGGGGTATGCTTAGTAGCCACAAGAAGAAGGTACAAGATGAAGACGTCTCATTTCCAAGACTAGGGATTACACCAAATATCCCAGAGTCAGAAAGAAAGGTGTTATTGCTGGATTTGAGAGGTTTGGAGGAGGTGGGTTTGGATGAGATGAATGGGAAGGACTTGTATAGGGGTGTGTCAAGGTGTTGAATAAAGATAAATTGAAAAATAGACAAGACACTCCATGGAGGGTAAAATTGGGCATTGATGACAAGGTAAAGCCAGCATGGAGAGCACTGTACAAGCCACCGTTACAAAAGGGTACTGGTGATATGCAATGGAGGGTTTTACATTGCAGTTAATGCTTTTGTATCTGTTATTAACTCAGATGTTAGAGATGGATGTCCTTTTTGTAATATAAGAGAAACCATTTTTCACTGTTTTATGGAGTGTCAGAGGATAAAACCTCTATTGGAAATGCTGGAATCTTTGTTTAAAGCTGCAGGGGAGTTTTTCAATAACACTGTTTTTATTTTGGGGTTTCAATATAGTAAACAACAGAAAAGAAAATGTCAAATGTTAAATTTTATTTTGGGACAAGCTAAGATGTCAATTTTTTCTGAGTAGGAAACATAAGATAGAAACGGGATATGGGCAGGATGTAAGATGTGTTTTTAAAGGATTAGTGAAAGCAAGAATAAAAGTAGATTTTGAGTTCTTTTCAGCTGTAAAAGATCTATTATTTGAGGAGAAGTGGGCCTACGAAAGAGCGCTTTGTTTTGTAGAGGAGGGGAAATTATTTTTTGCTGATGAAATAAGTTGAATGTATATGTTATGTATTTATTTTTGTTTAGGAATTACAACATTTATGTTAACACTTGAGTAAAAAATAAAGGTTTTATAAAAACTCAAACTCTCTCTCTCTCTCTCTCTCTCTCTCTCTAACCCCCTGTGGGCAGTAAACAACTGCTGAAAGGATGGAGTCAGTAGCCGAGCATGCTAGAGCTTCTAGAGTAGAGTAGAGTGGGGGTTTAGGTTCACTGAGTGCCACATTACTGGCGCATCCATGCGAAAGACAAATTACCCAGTATTGCCTTACAGAGAGGAGGGCCACAGGCACCAGATCAAGGGTTAAGAGTTTTAAAGCACCAATGATTACAGTCAAAGCCATGCACTGGGAACCTCACTTATGCTAAATTGCTTCAGTGGATGGCCCACCGACCGTACTGTTTGGATAAGCCTGCACTGACCTCGTGGAAGGAGATAAAAACAAGGGGCTATGTTTTAGAAGAACACTTGGCAGGAGAAGAGATGTAGGGTGAGATGGTAGCCTCCTACACTGACTGTCATCTGAGAGCTATACAATTCAGAGATGGTAACCCCTAGGTTGAAGCAGAAGGGATGACGGTGTGTGTGTGTGTGTGTGTGTGTGTGTGTGTGTGTGTGTGTGTGTGTGTGTGTGTGTGTGTGTGTGTGTGTGTGTGTGTGTCAATGCCTATATGTATGTGTGTATGTATAAATGTGTGTGTGTGCATCAATGCCTGTATGAGTGTGTGTGTGTGTGTGTGTGTGTGTGTGTGTGTGTGTGTGTGTGTGTGTGTGTGTGTGTGTGTGTGTGTGTGTGTGTGCATCAATGCCTGTATGTATGTGTGTATGTATAAGTGTGTGTGTGTGCATCAATGCCTGTATGTGTGTGTGTTTGTGTGTGTGTGTGTGTGTGTGACAGAGGGTGATAAGGGGTGCCATGCATGCCTGGCCATGGGTCTACAAGGTTGTATCCCAAATGGCAGTCTATTCCCTATTTAGTAGTGCATTCTACAGAGAATGGGGTGCCTTTTGGGAGACACATATTGGCTGTACCAACTCACGTCCTGTCACAGGAATGAAGGGATGAGGGGGAGGAAAGGAGGGGAGGAGGAAGGGAAAGGGGAAGGGGGATTCACTCTACATTAATTCATGCAAACACACCCATGCACTCATGCACGCACGCACACACTACGGACCTCCCTTCATGCTCCGTGTGAAACTTTAGAGCTGTGAAACTGGGAGTTCTAGATCCCCATGGGAGAAGAGATAGAGAGACCCTCATCTCATCCCAATTCATCATACTCTTTCAGCTTGTCTTTGGTGTATGGTGTCTTGTGGGAAACAGCAAACACACACAAGGCCCCTTTATACTGAGTCAAATTGTAAGAGAGGGGACACCATGCACATTTGATGAGGACAAAACAAAATAAAACAGAATAATTTAAAGATGCATGGATAGGGGGATTTCTACAGTAGGCCTGCATGTATTTCTCTAAAACATTACACCATACATTATATATATACACAGAGCGTACCAAACATTAAGAACACCTTCCTAAAATTGAGTTGCACCTACCCTTTTGCCCTCAGAACAACCTCAATTCGTCAGGGCATGGACTCTACAAGAGGTTGAGAGAGTTCCACAGGGATGCTGTCCCATGTTGACTCCAATGCTTCCCACAGTTGTGTCAAACTGGCTGGATGCTTTTTTGGGGGGTGCCCTTTGGGTGGTGGACCACCCAGCAGCATTGCAGTTCTTGACACAAACTGGTGCACCTGACACCTACTACCATACCCCGTTCAAAGGTACTTAAATATTTTGTCTTGCCCATTCACCCTCTGAATGGCACACATACACAATACCATGTCTCAAGACTTAAAAATCCTTCTTTAACCTGTATCCTCCCCTTCATCTACAGTGATTGAAGTGGATTTTAACAAGTGACATCAATAAGGGATCATAGCTTTCACCTGGATTCACCTGGTCAGTTAATGTATATTTTCCCAAGGACAATTAGAAAAGACTGAATGACATGGTATCAGAAATGTATATTTATTTTAATTGGATCTCTATTTTTAACTGACTTAAGAAGATGCATTGTTGAAATGGACAGGGTTTAGCCTTAATTATGACTTTTTGACTTGTGTTAATTAAATACAACTATAATGTCTCTCACCTGTGATCTCCCTAACAGTCCGGAACACATTCAGCTTCTCTGGATCCAAAGCTTTAATGTTGTGGTACACATCCCTGTGAGGGAGAGAGGGAGAGGAAAGAGCGAGAGAGATGGAAGAGAGAGAGAGAGACAGAGAGAGGGGTGAGAGATGAGAGAGAGAGAGCGAGAGAGAGAAAGAGAGCGAGAGAGAGCAAGAGAGAGAGAAATATGAAGTGGGATGAGAGATTGGGAGAGAAAGAGCGAGAGAGGTGGAGGGAGAGAAAAAGAGAGAGGGGTGAGCGAGAGAGATGAAAGAGAGCGAGAGAGAGCGAGAGAGAGAAATATGAAGCGGGATGAGAGATTGGGAGAGGGAGAGAAAGAGAGAGAGGGGTGGGGGGAGAGAGAAAGTGAGAGGGGTGAGAGAGAGAGAGAGAGAGAGAGAGAGAGAGAGAGGAAACAGAGAGAATGAGCGAGAGAGAAACAAAGTGAAAGAGACAAATATTTAGGAATAGAAACAGAAAGCGGTCAAGTCACCCACATAACCACTGTTTCTCTCATATTACAGGGAGGTGAGCTGTCTAGAGCAGGGTTATTCAACTGGGGGTCCACGTCCTCTGGAGCTATTGCAGGGGGTCCGCGACAACAGAATAAACACATTTTTAATTACGTATCTACAGTACAATAGTTGGGAAACTACACTCATTGGAGCCAATGACACTCACTGGAATATCTGACATAGATTTTGAAAAAGCACCCGCGAATAGGCTGGCAGTGTGGCAAGTGCGACTGGCTGCTGGTAAACTTTCTTGACTTGGACATAAATTTCAGCCAAACTTCATGGCTAACCTTTGTTTAATCAGGTAAAGAGCAGCTCTTAGCAAAAATGTGTTTGGAGTGACCTTTTTAGGTAATCCACCCATGCATCAATCTGAGTAACATAATAAAAAATACCCCATCAAAATCAGTCAGTTTAAGTTAGAGATATCAGTTTTTTCTTTGCATGTGCTGCGTCTCAATCCACCATGTCCGCCAATGTCGGTCTTCAACTTCTGCAGTGGAAGGTGTTTGTCAGACCACGAAAACGTCTGTAGCTTCCGAACGGTTTGGCCTACACACTATTATGAACCCTCTATGGAAAGGGTAGACTTTCACAAACACGATGGTTATATCCACTGTACTTCACAACTTGTCTGAAGTCGATAACGCTGATGTGCCAACTTCTGTCAGTAGAGTCCAAACAGTTAGAGCTACAAACCAAGTGTAGCTTTGTGCCAACAAAAATAAGGGGTTAAATATATGTCCAAAAATATATTTCCTGAGCTTTCTTATATCTCCTAGATATAAGAGACATTTCCATACCTTATTCCTTAATAAAAAAAATGTACTGTCTTTTTTGCCATTTATGAATGTATTATTCAATGCGTTTCTATGGGCTAAAGTAGTGTCATGACGTAGCTCTTTCTGGGTGTAGATCATGGCTTCCCCCTCTCTCACTCTCTCCTACACCCAGGTTCTGTTATCTCAGGTAGTAAATTCCTGGCGGAGACTCTCTTCCCCTTTTCATGAAGAGAGAAAGACCACAGAGTGAACAAAGGATTTCAGGCGGCCCTCTTCTACTGTTACGAATAAAAGTCTCTCCTAACAAAATACTCTTCAGACTGAGCAAACCCACGGCGTGAGCTGTGATTGTGAATAGTTAAGACCACGAAAACCTCAGTGTAAGCTAAAGTTGCAATGGTTGTTGAATTCCTAACCATACCGCGTGGAACATTGGCTACATGGCTGGAAACGGTTCAACTCTGAGACTATCGATCCCTACAGAAAAAGAGCAAATCTTAGATACTAATTACTAGTCTGCAGCTAGAAATGATGTCAACCTGGGATGCGAATACCGACAACCGCCATAACATCTACTCTAAGAACAATGGATGCCTGGCGTATCCATTACAACAGACACTATCAGGATCCGCCACCATGAGTAGCCAGAGACTCTCTGATGAACTGACCGACGATTCCAACAGAGAAGAAAACAACTACATAATTGCATTAATATATTGATTTCAATTATTCCAGAATGAGCGAGCAAAGGATTAGCATTTCAACTGATATAATTATCCACTGTGTGTGGTGATCCCTTTTGTCTTTCCTGCTCTTTCTCAGTCCACACCCCCTTCCCTTTGTCCACAAAGCCGTCATATCGGTTTAGACCACAAGGGAATCTTCCCTATCATTGTTAGTAACCAATATCTACTGTTTGTTTGTTTATGCATTTCTGTGATTATTTAGTTAGTTAGTAAATAAATGATTTAGCCAATTGGTGTATGGATGATTTATAGTAAAGGCTGGGTTCGTGCACATAACTAACAATTTACGACATTCAGATGAGACTGCCGTGAGGTAAAGAATAATTAATTAATAGAAGACTAATTGATCAGATATTAAAATATCTGAAGAGTGGGGCCTCCAAGGTGGCACAGTGGTCTAGGGCACTGCATCACAGTGCTAGCTGTGCCACCAGAGACTCTGGGTTCGTGCCCAGGCTCTGTCACAGCCGCCCGCAATCAGGAGGTCCGTGGGGCGACGCGCAATTGGCCTAGCGTCGTCCGGGTTAGGGCCAAAAGGGGGTAAAATGATAAATATAAAAAATATCGGAAGAGTTATATTCGGAAAAGTATAACTTTGTAATCTGAAGATTTTCTGTGGTGCCCCGACTTCCTAGTTAATGAAAATTACATGATTGTGTGTGTGTTTTTACTCTCACCCTTTAATGCCAGTGATGAGGAAGACCAGGTTTCCATTGATCTTGGTACAGTTGGTGAACTTCTCTATGTTGCTGGAGTCCACGGTCTGGGCAGACTGCAGACTGGCTGTACCTATACCATCACAGGCTAAAACAGAAGATGAAGAAGGAGAAGAAGATTACTTGGTCAAATATTCCCCCAAAATTAAACGGAAATGTGTGGTCAGGCTTTTTCCCAACCACTTTGAAATACTCATCTGGAACAGACAGGCACAAGAAGACACACATAGTTTGGAGGGGTTGGAACAGTGGGTAAGCCATAGTCAAGCACAACCACAACATAACCACAGCTCAACCCCAACTACATCCAATCAACCAGATGAATAAACTGGATGTGAATGACAGGAGGATAGAGTTCAGGACGGTGCAGGACTGGACACCTTTAGGACAGATGTCAGTGCAGGCGATGCACATCTTGATGCGGTTCTGCTCCACCTCCATCTTGTTGCTGGGACAAGCCCTCACACAGGAGCTGTGGTCCACCACAAAGTTATCTGGAACAGCAAACAAAGAGTAAAAAATAGTATGTGTCAGAGCAATTCCAAGGCCGTACCCACTGGGAAACATGTTATGGATGTAATCTGTGGAACAGGTTGCATGTGAACAGACTGATTTGAACTGGTATTGATATGTGTGTCATGGAGGTTTAAAGGTCAACTGCCCCTTAGAACCAACTTCTCAGGTTTTAAATGGCCTATGTGGCATCGATATGAGTCAAAAAAAATCATTCTAGTGTCAAAATTGACTACAAAGTGTTAATAGGATAATTTTGGTCATAAAGTCAGTTTTGTTCAAAACAGAGTTTGGTAAGTGATCGCATCATGACATACTTGAGGGTTTGTTTTGGATTATAATTATGTCAACAAATCATCCCGTTTTGCCTATTAACACATGGTGGCACCGTGTTTTCTGGAAAAAGACTGGGGGACTTTCCTTTCCATGGCCTGGTGACCCGGGCAGGCGGAGACATCTCCTTAGGGGTACCAATGGAATGGTCAAAAATGTTTCAACTCAAATCTACTGTCCTGTTTGTTGTGATTGAATAGCAAAGACACAGCCAAGAAACACCCACATTAAACCACACCCCCAAGACAACTCTCGTTTGCATACAGTCATGACCCCTAGCATTTCTTAATGAGCATTGATGAAAAACAAGTTCAAATCAGGAAGTGCAGTCATCCTTTAATGTAAATTAATGTCTTCCTCATGAGACTTGAAGGCAATGAATAGCAGTGGAACGTGACTACTGCTGCTGTGCTCCTGAAGATGACTCCTGTGATAAAAGATGTTCCTTGTCCTCTTTACCTTGTTTTATTGTTTTATTGTTCTCTCCGGGTGAGAGCATATCTGGCCCTGCTGGTATAATATCTGATAGTCTGAACTGAGGATGGATTTTAGGGATAGAAATACACATCAAATAGGGGACCAATGATTGCTTTTCTCACAGCCTCAGGCAGGGAGGTGGACACCGAAATTACAGGTACCTCTTCAGGGGTCCTTGTGGCAGTGCAGGAAATAAAAGAGCCTGGGTTATCACTAAACACCAAAAATAAGAAATCAGACTGAAATGGGGAGGGACTACCTGAACTTAATAATACCAGTCCAATAATCCAATAGTCCAATAATACAATTATTGTTTTTGTTGCTGCAAAACATTTGCTACGGTGTGCCCTAATAAGGCTGATCCACGTGGTCCTTCATCGGGAGTGGGCTGCATTAGAGGCAGCACACCCCTCTCTCTCTCTCTCTTGCTGTTAGGAGCCAGAGCTCTTAGCAGAGTGCCAGGCACAAGCCCCAGGAGAGGAGAGGAGAGAAGAAGGAAAGGCAGTTTAAATCAGTGGAGGAAATGGCTGCTTTAATGGAAGGGGAGGATGAAGGGGAGATGTGAAGAGGGGGCTAAGTAGAGATGATCAAGGAAGTTGCTCGCTGCATTCCTCGGGGAAAAAAGGTTCAGACTTTTAAAAAAGAGGTTTGAGAAATGAATCAATATCCTGAGGCCCTTGGTAATGAGAATGACCAGCCTTCTCTGCTCCGCTAGTGATGATGAGTCAAGGTCTAGGTCAAAGGTAGGCAACTATGTTCAGCCGCAGGCCAATTTTTGTCAGAGCAAACATAATTAGAATAATTTGTACACAGCAAATTGCGTTTAAAACCAAGATATGGTCACCATGCCAGTGTTCTCCCAAAATAAGATTGTCGCTACGCCACATTGCCAGTTTTGCTACACCACTATATAAAGACTTCACAGCAGGTGGAACTGATATTTAGTCATGACAGAGTAACTTAGATCACCAATGACATCGTTGTGAATTGTGTAACAGGACGTTCATAAATTCTAATTGCTATCATGTTCCCCAATTAATTCAGTGCATTTCAGCAGTAGGACAGTTAAGCAAAAGCAAAATGATCAAAGTTGCTAAACTTGCTAGATAATGTCCAACTCACGACAGAATATCTAGGGGGCAGCATTTTCACTTTTGGATGAATAGCGTGCCCAGACTGAACTGCCTCCTACTCTGTCCCAGATGCTAATATATGCATATTATTATTAGTATTGGATAGAAATCACTCTGAAGTTTCTAAAACTGTTTGAATGATGTCTGTGAGTATAACAGAACTCATATGGCAGGCAAAAGCCTGAGGAAAATCCAAACAGGAAGTGGGAAATCTGAGGTTTGTAGTTTTTGAACTCACCCCTATTGAATACACAGTGGGATATTGGTTATGTTGCACTTCCTAAGGTTTCCACTAGATGTCAACCGTCTTTAGAATGTTGTTTCAGGCTTCTACTGTGATGTGGGACCGGATGGGAGCTCTTTGAGTCAGTGGTCTGCCTACAGCCTCGTTCACAGATATGCACTTTCACTTGAGATGTAGCTGTCGTTCCAATGCTTTTCTACAGACACAGGAATTCTCAGGTTGGAACATTATTAAACTTTTATGATAAAAACATCCTAAAGATTGATTCTATACTTAGTTTGACAAGTTTGAATATTTATAATGCTATTTATGAATAATGTTGACTACCCAACATGGCGGATATATTTCTCTGGCTGGTTTGGGCTCTGAGCGCTGTTCTCAGATTATGCTTTTTCCGTAAAGTTTTTTCGAAATCTGACACAGCGGTTGCATGTCTAAAAATGGTATTTTCATCGACATTTGTAATGGGTATTTCTGTTTATTCATGTGGCTCTCTGCAATATCACTGCATGTTTTGGAACTACTGAACGTAACACGCCAATGTAAAATAAGATTTTGGAAATAAATATGACCTTAACCCGAACAAAACATACATGTATTGTGTAACATGAAGTCCTATGAGTGTCATCTGATGAAGATCATCAAAGGTTAGTGATTCATTTTATCTCTATTTGTGCTTTTTGTGACTCCTCTCTTTGGCTGGAAAAATGGCTGGGTTTTTCTGTTAGTTGGTTGTGACCTAACATAATCGTTTGTGGAGCTTTCGCTGTAAAGCATTTTAGAAATCAGACACTGTGGCTGGATTAACGAGAATTTTATCTTTAAAATGGTGCCTAATACTTGTATGTTTGAGAAATTTGATTTATGAGATTCATTTTGATTTGTATTTGGCGCCCTGCAATTTCATTGGCTGTTTTGCGAGGGGTTCTGCTAGCGGAACGGGGTAACCTAGACGGGTTAAGCAAAAGTAAAATGATCAAAGTTGCCAATCTTGATAGATAATGTCCAACTCACAACAGAATATCTCCGATGTGGCAAAATAGAGTTGATGGTTATACAGATAACAAATCAGCTCATGAATAACAGGGAGACAAAGAGAGGAAATTGTTTAAAAATCAAGGTATCTTAAAAATGTATATTGTTTGTTGATCACATATTCTCTACCGAAGCTCTCACATTGGCAGCAATATCAGACAGCGCAGAGATGCGGGAGAAAATATATAGCGGTATTTTGACATGCATAGGCGAGACATGCTTTGATAATGCAACCTATGGATTACAGAATAAAGATAGAGATTTTCAAGCAAGACAAGAGTCAGGATTGGGATGATAGGAAATTAGCCTGACATATACATAAGGCTATATACAGTTGAAGTTGGAAGTTAACATACACCTTTGACACATACATTTAAACTCAGTATTTCACAATTCCTGACATTTAATCATAGTAAAAATTCCCTGTTTTATTTCAGTTAGGTTCACCACTTTATTTTAAGAATGTGAAATGTCAGAATAGTAGTAGAGATAATGATTTATTTCAGCTTTCATTTCTTTCATCACATTCCCAGTGGGTCAGAAGTTTCCATACGTTCAATTAGTATTTGGTAGCATTGCCTTTAAATGCCCACAAATGTTCTATGGGATTGAGATCAAGGCTTTGTGATGGTGACTCCAATTCCTTGACTTTGTTGTCCTGTAGCCATTTTGCCACAACTTTGGAAGTATGCTTGGGGTCATTGTCCATTTGGAAGTTTTAACTTCCTGACTGATGTCTTGAGATGTTGCTTCAATATATCCACATGATTTTTCTTCCTCATGATGCCATCTATTTTGTCCCTCCTGCAGCAAAGCACCCACACATTATGATGCTGCCACCCCCGTGCTTCACGGTTGGGATGGTGTTCTTCGGCTTGCAAGCCTCCCCCTTTTTCTTCAGAAAAACAATGGTCATTATGGCCAAAAAGTTAGATTTTTGTTTCATCAGACCAGAGGACATTTCTCCAAAAAGTACGGTCTTTGTCCCCATGCACAGTTGCAAACCGTAGTCTGGCTTTTTTTATGGCAGATTTGGAGCAGTGGCTCATTCCTTGCTGAGCAGCCTTTCAGGTTATGTCGATATAGGACTTGTTTTACTGTGGATATACAGTGGGGCAAAAAAGTATTTAGTCAGCCACCAATTGTGCAAGTTCTTCCACTTAAAAAGAAGAGAGAGGCCTGTAATTTTCATCATAGGTACACTTCAACTATGACAGACAAAATGAGAAGAAAAAAAATCCAGAAAATCACATTGTAGGATTTTTTATGAATTTATTTGCAAATTATGGTGGAGAATAAGTATTTGGTCACCTACAAACAAGCAATATTTCTGGCTCTCACAGACCTGTAACTTCTGCTTTAAGAGGCTCCTCTGTCCTCCACTCATTACCTGTATTAATGACACCTGTTTGAACTTGTTATCAGTATAAAAGACACCTGTCCACAACCTCAAACAGTCACACTCCAAACTCCACTATGGTCAAGACCAAAGAGCTGTCAAAAGACACCAGAAACAAAATTGTAGACCTGCACCAGGCTGGGAAGACTGAATCTGCAATAGGTAAGCAGCTTGGTTTGAAGAAATCAACTGTGGGAGCAATTATTAGGAAATGGAAGACATACAAGACCACTGGGCTCCACGCAAGATCTCACCCCGTGGGGTCAAAATGATCACAAGAACGGTGAGCAAAAATCCCAGAACCACACAGGGGGACCTAGTGAATGACCTGCAGAGAGCTGGGACCAAAGTAACAAAGCCTACCATCAGCAAGGGCATTGAAGATGAAACGTGGCTGGGTCTTTCAGCATGACAATGGTCCCAAACACACCGCCCGGGCAACGAAGGAGTGGCTTCCTAAGAAGCATTTCAAGGTCCTGGAGTGGCCTAGCCATTCTCCAGATCTCAACCCCATAGAAAATCTTTGGAGGGAGTTGAAAGTCCGTGTTGCCCAGCAACAGCCCCAAAACATCACTGCTCGAGAGGAGATCTGCATGGAGGAATGGGCCAAAATACCAGCAACAGTGTGTGAAAACCTTGTGAAGACTTACAGAAAACGTTTGACCTCTGTCATTGCCATATAACAAAGTATTGAGATAAACTTTTGTTATTGACCAAATACTTATTTTCCACCATCATTTGCACATCAATTCATTAAAAATCCTACAATGTGATTTTTTTTCTAATTTTGTCTGTCATAGTTGAAGTGTACCTATGATACAAATTACAGGCGTCTCTCATCTTTTTAAGTGGGAGAACTTGCACAATTGGTGGCTGACTAAATACTTTTTTGCCCCACTGTAGATACTTTTGTACCTGTTTCCTCCAGCAACTTCACAAGGTACTTTGCTGTTGTTCTGGGATTTATTTACACTTTTCACACCCCCAGGTACACCTCCAATTTACTTTTTTAAATGTTATTTTTAATTTCACCTTTATTTGACCAGGTAGGCCAGTTGAGAACAAGTTCTCATTTACAACTGCGACCTCGCAAAGATAAAGCAAAGCAGTGCGACAAAAAACAACAACACAGAGTTACACATGGGATAAACAAAAGTACAGTCAATAACACAATAGAAAAATCTATATACAATGTGTGCAAATGGAGGTAAGGCAATAAATAGGCCACAGTAGCGAAGTAATTATAATTTAGCAAATTAACACTGGAGTGACTGATGTGCAGAGGATGATGTGAAACGACAGACAGCTGTCCCTGATTGAGAACCAGACCCGGCCAAAAACAAAGAAATACAAAAACGTAGAAAAAAGAACATAGAACGCCCACCCTAGTCACACCCTGGCCTAACCAAAATAGAGAATAAAAATACTCTCTATGGACAGGGCGTCACAGTATGTTTGACAGCGTGAGTGAAGGAGTCTTTGTTGAGGAAAAAAGAAGCCAATTCTAGATTTAATTTTGGATTGGAGATGCTTAATATGAAAGGAGAGTTTACAGTCTAGCCAGACACCTAGGTATTTGTAGTTGTCCACATATTCTAAGTCAGAACCGACCAGAGTAGTGATGCTAGTCGGGTGGGCGGCTGCGGACAGTGATCGGTTGAAGAGCATGTATTTAGTTTTACTAGCGTTTAAGAGCAGTTGGAGGCCGCGGAATGTGTGTTGTATGGCATTGAAGCTCGTTTGTAGGTTTGTTAACACAGTGTCCAACGAAGGGCCAGATGTTTACAGAATGGTGTCATCTGCGTAGAGGTGGATCAAGGAATCAGCCGCAGCAAGAGCAACATCGTTGATATATACAGAGAAAAGAGTCAGCCCGAGAATTGAATCCTGTGGTACCCCCATAGAGACTGCCAGAGGTCAGGACAACAGGCCCTCTGATTTGACACACTGAACTCTATCTGAGAAGTAGTTGCTGAACCAGGCGAGGCAGTCATTTGAGAAACCATGGCTATTGAGTGTGCCGATACGAATACATTAGATGATGTCAATTAGCCTATCAGAAGCTTCTAAAGCCATGACATCATTTTCCAAGCTTTTTAAAGGCACAGTAACTTAGTGTATGTAAACTTCTGACCCACTGGAATTGTGATACAGTGAATTATAAGTGAAATAATCTGTCTGTAAACAATTGTTGGAAATATTACTTGTGTCATTTACAAAGAAGATGTCCTAACCGACTTGTCCAAACTATAGTTTGTGGAGTGGTTGAAAATTGCTACGACACGAGTGAAGAGCAAAATCCGCTTGTAAAACATGAAAACAAAACGTTGTATTCTGTATCTTGTATGTATCTGTATGTTCATATCTATATATGAGCAAACTAGAATGGTGTGTATGGTGTGTGTATAATATATAATAATGTATGTTTTTTAGTAGACGCTTAGCGAATTACAGTCATGCGTGCATACATGCAGTCATGCCTGTGTGTATGTATGTAGCATGTTTGTCTATTCTTATTTCACAGTTTTTTTAATGTCCCCTTATTTCACAAAAGTATGGTTGTATGTTGTGTGTGTGTGTGTGTCATTCCTTACGTGGGCACTTCTTGACGCAGAAGGCACCATAGGTGTACTTGGCTCTGGGGTTGCTTTCCAGCTGGAAGGTGGTGGGGTTGTACACAAAGGGCTGGGGACACTGGGTCACACACGCCCCGCTGTCGTTGAAGTTGGTGCACGCCTGTGGACAAAACACACACACACATGCACACACCACAAGCGTACACAGGTGAACGTACACACAGGCACACCCACACACACAAACACACACGTCATCACATACACACACACACCATCACACACACACTAGTGCTGGGTGGTCAAGGAAACACAGTCCACACAGCAGTATGCAGCTAAATAACAGACATTAAGCTTCTTATCACTGGGAGCCCTATGCTCTCCAAGCAAGCACATTATCACTTAATTGCTATGTAGCTGTAAACACACACATACTAAAACACACACAGACTTAGTAAGTAATTAGCAATTGATAAGCACCTTTTCTCTACACAGAGACGCATACAAAGCTCTCCCTCGCCCAAATCTGACCATAACTCTATCCTCCTGATTCCTGCTTAAAAGCAAAAATTTAAACAGGAAGTACCAGTGACTCGCTCAATACAGAAGTCGTCAGAGGATGCAGATGCTAAGCTACAGGACTGCTTTCCTAGCACAGACTGGAAAATAATCCGGGATTCTTCATATCCAATCAAATCAAAGTTTATTTGTCACGTGCGCCAAATACAACATGTATTTCACCTTACAATGAAATGCTTACTTACAGGCTCTAACCAATAGTGCAAAAAAGGTATTAGCTGAACAACAGGTAAGAAAATAAATAAAACAACAGTAAAAAGACAGGCTTTATACAGTAGCGAGGCTATAAAAGTAGCAAGGCTACATACAGACACCTGTTAGTCAGAATGATGGCATTGAGGAATACACCACATCAGTCACTGGCTTCATCAATAAGTGCATTGATGACCTCGTCCCCACAGTGACCGTACGTACATACCCAAACCAGAAGTCATGGATTACAGGTTAGAACTGCCACTTTCAAGGACCGAAACTCTAACCCGGACGCTTATAATAAATCCTGCTATAGCCTCCAACGAACCATCAAACAGGCAAAGCGTCAATACAGGACTAAGAATGAATCGTACTACAACGGATCCAACGCTCGTCGGATGTGGCAGGGCTTTAAAACTATTATGGACTACATAGAGAAGCATAGCCGCGAGCTGCCCAGTGACACAAGCCTACCAGATGAGCTACATTACTTCTATTCCTTCTTCCTTCTTCGAGGCAAGCAACACTGAAGCATGCATGAGAGCAGCAGCTGTCCCGGACGACTGTGTGATCACGCTCTCTGTAGCCGACATGAGTAAAACCTTTAAACAGGTCAAAATTCACAAGGCCGCAAGGCTAGATGGATTACACATGAGAACATGCACTGACCAACTGGGAAGTGTCATCACTGATATTTTCAACCTGTCCCTGACCGAGTCTGTAATACCAACATGTTTCAAGCAGACCACCATAGTCCCTGTGCCCAAGAATACCAAGGTAACTGCCTAAATGACTACCGACCTGTAGCACTCACGTCTGTAGCCAAGAAGTGCTTTGAAAGGCTGGTCATGGCTCACATGAACCCCATTATCCCAGAAAACCTAGACCCAC